>NC_135835.1:9572500-9762500 GCF_029677425.1 Wolffia australiana
TCTCTCGCACGTTCTCTTCTCTCTCTCCATGAAATTCATGAGATGGAAGAGAGAGAGAGAAGGCAAGACACGAGTAGTGGAAGATCGTGTTATTAACCCATGAATTGATCATTACAGTGATCTGTTTTTATAAGTTGTATAAGAGTATTAGAATAGTATGTAGCCGTTATAACAAAATATATCCGTTGTAACAGAATACAACGGATATATTCAGTTTTGAATCTAGATATAATCTGCACCGTTATAACGAATAGGGTACAGCGATCACGACCGTTGATCGGTGTAGTGATCCCTTTTGTTATAACGTTGTATTGATTACATCTGGACCGTTATAACTGAGTGGGTGCACCGATCACGTCCGTCGATCGGTGCAGTGGACCCACTATGATCCTAGCCGTTATAATTCCTAACTAGATTTAATCCTGACGTTCTAGATTTGATCCTAGTCTATGTTTAATCCTATATTTAATCCTATCATCTAATTCTCTAACGAGTATATTAGATATGTTAATTTTACTACCTAATCTGAATTAGATCCTAATTGAGAGCCGTAACCATCTGGAGGCTTTGACTCCTTGTCAACAGACTTGAAAACTCCATTATTACTCTTCTCTATCTCCCGTTCTCTCTCTCTTGAACGCCCCCTCCCGTTTCACGCTATCTTCTCTCTCTCCCGTTCTCTCTCTCTCGCACGCTCCCTTCTCTATCTCCCTTTTGTCGAGAATGGCGAAGAAGAGGACTGAAGAAGAGGAGTCGAGAGAGAGGAAGAAGAAGAAGAAGGCCGAGACACACCAATGTAGGTGATTAAGATATCGTTGTTATTCCACAAAAAACATTACATTGGTGGAGTTTAGTATATATATGATATCGTATAGTCTGATTTTAGTTTTGGTTTATAGCCGTTGTAACAAATTACAACAGCTATAAACATTTGAATAATGACCGTTAGTCCACTTTATAATCCTGTCCGTTATAACGGGCACATGTGAGCTAATCGTGACCGTTGGTTCACGATTTGATCCTGTCCGTTATAATGGACACAAGCAGACTGATCTTGACCGTTGGTCCACGATCTAATCCTGTCCGTTATAACTCGTACATGCAAATAGATCGTATCCGTTGATCCTGTCTACGATTTAATCCTATCTTCTATCTTTCATCCTAATCTACGTTTGATCCTATATTTAATCCTAGCCTCTGTGTCTCTAACGAGTATACTATCCTTATTGATTTTACTAACTAATCTTTGTTAAGTCCCTATCTCTGGCTGCTGAGTGTATCGAGTTTCCAGACTCCTCAACACCTTTCTCTCTCTCTCTCTCTGGCATGGTCTCAAACGCTCTCTCCCATTCTCTCTCTCTCTCGCACGCTCTCTTCTCTATCTCCCATTCTCTCTCTCTCTCTCTCTCTCTCTCTCTCTCTCTTTCTCGCATGCTCTCTCCTCTCTCAAATGCTATCTCCCATTCTCTCTCTTTCTCATGCTCTCTTCTTTCAAACACTCTCTCCCGTTCTTGCTCTCTCGCACTCTCTCTCTCCTGTCCTCGCTCTCTCGCACGCTCTCTTCTCTCTCACACACGTTCTCTTTTCTCTCTCCCGTTCTCTCTCTCTCTTTCACGCTCGCTTCTCTCTCAAACTCTCTCTCCCGTTCTTTCTCTCTGGCACGCTCTCTCTCTCCCATTCTCGCTCTCTCTCACACTCTCTTCTCTCTCTCTCTCTCTCTCGCACGTTCCTTCTCTCCCATTCTCTCTCTTTCTCTCGCATGCTCTCTCTCTCTCCCTCTCTGTGAGTCTTCTCCTTTTCTTGTCTTCTTTCACCTTTTATCCTTCATTATTTTTTCATACTATTTTCCTTCTTCCTCTTTCTCCTGATTTTCTTATTTCTCATTCTGTGTCTTTACCTTCTTCCGTTTCATCTTCCTTTCTTCTTATTTAAAACATCTTTTATTGTTCAATAATTCATCTTTCAATCTTATTTTCTTTTCCTCTTTTTATTTTATTAGTCTTTTCAATTTTCAAGATGGGCTTTATAAGAGACTTTGCAATAAATTTTCCATTTGATGAGAATTACATACCATTTTTTATTGACTTTTTGTTCTTTGACTTTGACTAGTCAACATGACTGGACCGGGACCGGACAAGGCCGGACCTGACCGGCGACCCTTAGGTAAGGTTTAGGTCGTTGCTAAAAGTATGGACCAGACCGGGACCGTCAAACCCTAGGTGTGAGGGCATCAAAACCATCTCCACACATCAACCTAAGGGTTTCATTTCATGAAGGAGCTGAACATCTTGTGTGCAATATGAGAAAGTCACTTTATGGATTAAAGCAATCTCTGCAGCAGTGGTACAAGAAGTTTGAGTCTTGTATGATAAGGATTGGCTACTTTAGTTGCAAATTTGATTTTTGTGTTTATTCTCCTTGATTTTTGCAAATTTGATTTTTGATGATGGGTCATGCACTACTTTGATGCTCTATGCAAATGATATGATAATTGATTCTAAGAACTTGCATGATTAAGGGTACTCTTGATGCTCACAGAGGAGAATGTCACAAATATGTTGATAAAGATCATGAAACAATGAACCAGGTTCATAAGATGTAGCATTTTCAAGATGATGGGGGAACATCTTCTTTGGTTGGGTCACTTGTCAATTTTTGGAATGTATCAAACTCCCAAGCCTGCTCTTTCAGGACTGAGGGGTTAGCCCAGCCCTTGCAACAATCATGTTGCAGATTCTAGAAAGTAGGATATGCTGATTTACTAGGGTCAAACCTATTTTTTAGGATCTTGAGGGCCACTAAAGCTGGAATATTGTGCTTATTTAAAGTCTATGTTTCATTTAGTTTTTCACCCCTAGTTATTGGAGTTTCCTTTAAAATTTGTTTTTTGAACAGAGTCTCTTGGCCTCGCTTCTCACTTTTTCTCTCTCCATCTCTCCATTATTGAAAATGGTATTCTCATGATGGTAATTATAATATTTTGGATATTCTCCTTGCATTAGTTTGTTGATTATCCTCATAATCTTCTATATCCATTGACTCCTGAATACACAAGAATTAGCGTTTATTCCCAACACAAGTTGATTCCCAACAATCTCCCCCTCAAGCTTGATGTTCATCACTAAATTAGACACGTCCCAGCTTGGTCATGTGTTTGTCTACCAAATTGTCAATCTCTTCTTCAGTGTTAGTATGATCTAGATCATCTTATCATCTTCATTGCTAACCTTCTCAAGTTCAAAGCCATTATACTCAAAATATTCATATTTTCCTTTCTTTTTATTTTTTTATTGTAGACCTTCACTGTGGCTCCAGTCGGATTGCCTTCTGTCTTGGTACCTTCATCACTTTCACAATATCGTCCTTCCAATAGCATACTTCAGAGCATTAAGAGCCAAAAACCAAAAACATACATTTACTTCCATGGTAGAATATCATCTTGGCATGATGTCCCCCAGTCTTCATATCTTAACAAATAAGTGTTCCTTCCTGATTGTGAATCTTGAGCATGCCATCTTCCATTAAGATCTTTCAGCCATATTCTTCAAGCTATCCAAAACTTCAAATGTTAGAACAAATTTTGGGCACGTTGAGAACATTACACAAACTCTTTTCTTCTCCATCTTTCATTGAACAACAATGGATCCTTTTCCATCGATCTCCTTTGTTGAATCATCTTGGCATGATGTCCCCAAGTCTTCATATCTTAATCAAGAAGTGTTCCTTCCTGATTGTGAATCTTGAGCATGCCATGTTCCATTACGATCTTTCTGTCATATTCTTCAAGCTATCCAAATCTTCAAATTTTAGAAAAAATTTTGTGCATGTTGAGAACATTACCCAAACTCTATTCTTCTCCATCTTTCATTGAACAACAATAGATCATTATCCATTGATCTGCTTTGTTGAATCATCTCTGATCTTCACTTTTTCGGATTTCCTAGTTCTAGTGTCTAGATCTTCACTTTGTTGTATCTATTCATGCGGTAACTAGTTCTAGTGTCTAGATTCCATGTATCAATTCCCTCCATTTGCTTATAAATAGCTTAAGACTACCTCATTTTCAACCTTATCTAGGTTGGCATTTCATTTTTTTGCTGTGAATTTTGAAAGTTAAGTGTCAAAAATTTATCACAGCTGTAAAACTGAACAGTGGGTGATAACTTGCAAATTAACATGATTAATTGATGAATTTTACATTATATTTATGTGATTTAATGACCATATTTGCATGTTATCATATAAAAATGAAGATAAATGACTTACACTTTGATTTTACTATTATTTATAATTTTTTATCACTTTTTACATGGTATTTAACCTTATTTCATTGAATAAATATTTTTTACAGGGTGTTAAATACTTTTCTAAAGGTTGGTAAGGGCTTTCATAATTTTTCTAGAAATTTTACATATTTTTATATAATTTTCTGACCAATATTTAGCCAAGAAATTATTTTTCTTATTTAAATAATACATATTTTATTTATATGACATTTTAGAAAGCATTTTTAATAATATATATATATATATATATTAAGTGGCATCCATGTCATTCGCCCAAAATTTGGGCGAATGAATGATGCATATTATTAAAATAATTAAGAGAGAGAGAGAGAAAATGAGCATTATTGGTTCATTATGGCATCGCAAATCGTGATGCCATAATGAGCCAATCATTAGCCCACAAGCATTTACGACGTGGCGCAGAAGGCAACGAAGAAAAGGTATGTTTTAATTTTTGTGCAATAAATGCACACGGAGATCGATTCTCCGCGTGCATTCATTGTTATTCTTAGTTCGTTAGCGCATGCATTTAATGCACGCGCTAACTGACACACGTGATTCAATGTGCATGCGGCGTCGATTCACCGCGTGCATTAAATGCACGCGGTAATCGACGATGCATGTGTCAGCAATTGCGGCTAACTTTGTCATTTTCTGTTTATTTTACAGAAAAAAATAAAATAAAAGGCGGCGTGGTGTCCTCTCAACCTATAAATGGAGCATCATTTGTTTCAAAGATTGGGCCTGCGGACGCGGACAACTATGTGTCAGAACAAGATCCGAGAAGGCAGAAAATGAGAAACAATACGGCAACCAATCAGAAAAATTGATATTTTTTAAATAATAAAATGATCCAACGGCCTAGATTAATCTACAGTAAAACGACGATATCTAGAGATCTAGATGTCCGATTGGGCTGAAATTTATAGGGTATGTTTGTCTTTTCTCCCTCTACAGTCCAGATGGTATGGAAAAGGGAAAAGTTCACTTTTTGAAGCTCTCCCCAAGGATTTGGCCAGGAAGGACACACGAGTTGCTTTGGAAGTCGACAGATTTTGATCCTGCATTCAAAGTTGTAAGTTTCTGATTTGTATTTTGAACTTCTTCTTGAACGATTCTAAAACGCCAAGGCATGGGAGAAATGTACATGCCCTAGAAGTTGTTTTGAATGAAATTAGCATTGCATTTTGAGTCTAATTCGAGATCTGATTGTTAATCTTTAGTTTTAAATAGATTTGGAAAAATTCTGCATTTTTAGATTTTTAATTTAGGGTCAGATTTCATATTTTCCCTAAATTCTTCACTTTCTCTCTTTAGGTTAATTCATCTAGTTTCTCTCTCTAGATTTCAAAATTTATTGTTTGGAAATTTAATTCAATATAAAAAACCCTAAATATAAACTTTCATCCATAAATTCGTCCATCTTGAACTCCAATTTCAAAATCCCTTTCTTGATTATTAAATTCCCAATTTTAATTCATAAAAATTTTCTTAAAATTTTATAATAATTAGGAAATTAATAATACGAATTAATCTGATCTTATAATTGAAATCATTCTTTCTTGAGCTTTTTGACCAAAATATTTAAAATCAAAATTAAGTTTTTACTTGATTTTGATTAATTAAAAAAACATTATTAAGTATAATTATGGTTTATTAATTGAAAAATTAATTAATCCTTGAATTAATTCATTAAAAATTGGATAAAGGTTTTGCTAGCTGCCTCCCGGTGGTTCGACCCCTTGCTTGCTTTGTACTCTGTATTTAGTGATTAAGGGTATTTATAAATTTTATTGTATAAGTCTAAACGCTCAATCAACGACATATTTATACACTATTTTTAGGCTTATCTCAGGGTTTGTAATAGTCATACTTATTATCATTGGCATTGCCTCTGCATTATCATCTTCCATGACCTCTGCCATGTCCACAACCATGCCCACATGATGAAGATTCTTCGTCTGGTATGATCTTCCTCTCGCCCATGGCAACAATCCAATAGTGTTTGATCTTTATGTCATGAATCTCATTCACAAATACTCTTATTGTGGACATTAAATGACCTAATTACCTCTTCCAAGGTCATATTTCTTACATCACCATACTGCCCCATAGCTAGAGTAACAGAATCAAACTTTGATGATGTATTCCACAAAAGCTTATGAGCGGCCTCATTCTTGCTAATACCATTGCCTAAGATTATTAGCCCAGAAACTACATTAGTAAAGTTGATCAAAAAATCCACCATCCTCTCCTGATTTCCTGTCTTGACTATCTCATAATGTCGTTTGTGTCCTTTTACTCTCTACTGCACAACTTAATCTTCTCCCGGTTCAAGATGCAAAGAGCCTCCCAGTTTTCCTTTGTCATCTTGTTGGTCAAGAGGTGATGGCATCCCATCAAATCTATGAAACAACCCCCATGATAGCCAGTGGCACTAGAGGATCCTTTTTCTAAGGAAACCCACCTCCTTTGATGGCATCCCACAGGTTGTATGCTTCCAGGTAGCACTCCATTCTCATTGCCTAATGATTATACCTTTTCTTGGTGAGAATGCAAAACAGAGCTTCAAATGGAATTTTTCTCGCCTTGTTTGTTTCTCCAAAAGCAACATTTGATTCCTCTTATCGTTGAGGCATAATGGCTTCTTCTTTTTTTTTGGATAAGATTTTTCTGTAATGCCAATTGGAGGAAGTCACTTCATCACATAGCTTGGTAGAATAGAGATCAAAAGCAACAAGAAACTCTTTATTCTTCCCTTATCAAAATTATATAGAAGGTTACCTTTTATAGAGAAAATGGGCTGGGTTTTTCTTAACGTCCTTGAAAAAGAAATTATAGTTTCTAAATAAATAAGTAGGCAAAATAGGTCGGCCTGCCATTATTTCTTCCCCTATAACTTCCAGGTTGATTCCCAATATATGCTGGACTTTAAATGATGATATGGATGTTTCATTATTCAACTTAATAGCGGGGAATGACTTAACGTCATCCTGATGTCGCCTCCTTCTCTTGCTCTCTTTATCCCCTTGTCTTTCTCACTAAGTTTTGGATAGCCTTGTTCAACCATCATGACTAAAACATCTAGAAATATATTCATACTGAGGGAAAAATTTTCACAGGTCATGATAGATCCAATAGATTAGAACTTTAGATCAAATGATTTATCAACACAATATTCTTATTAAATGAGAATCGTAGATGCAATTATTTTAATAAAAGAGTGTAATGGTACGATGGTGATGCCGGACGTCGTCCGGTCGTCACCGAGCGGGATGACTCGGTGCCGATAAGACGATGGTATTGGACTACGGCCGAGGGCGTCGTCCGACAATGAAACTCTAAGAGTGAAGTACTAAGATGAGATGCGAAATGAACCTATGTTTAGTACGTGCAAGTGCCGACAAGCAAAGAGTTCCGACTCCCGGGAAACTGACGGAGTCGCCCGGTGAGGGAAGTTAGACCTCCTGAACCTCGTCCGGGAGGGTCAAAGGACGCTACGGCGCTGAACGGGGTATTCCCCGCTGGATGTTGCTCGTAGGGGATGGGCGGACCCGACTCGTACCACACAGGTAAGACACTCTGTTGTAACTCGTTGAAGAGAAACAACGACCCAAGACGCTACGGTGAAATGTGGAATCAACTCGGACGTGATAACTGTGTCGGCGTATAGAGACAGGAAACAAGAACCTCTTTACGTCACCGGCGTGACGTCAACGTGCAAGGCTCTTGGTGCAGGGCAACGACTTCTCGTATGGTGCTGCGGAGCAACTCCTCAAACTCCCAAGACAAGGGAGCGGCCACCAAGGAGTGATGAAGACAAACCAAAGGAGAGAGAGAGAGGAGAAGAGAGGAAGAGACAAGAAGAATGAACAGAAAACTCATATGCCTTGCATTTCAGAATAGATTTGCCCTCTATATATAGACGGCCAATTACAGTTTCAGGGAATTTGAAAGGTCTGGAATATGAAAAGCCAAGAGCCTTTTCATATTCTCCAAAGAAGCCTCTTCATATTCCCACAAAGAGACAAGAGGAGGGGGGTTAAAACTTTTCAACTCCCCCTTCCTTTATTGGGGTTTGACTAGTCAAGCCCTCCCCCTTCACATTCCCGTAATGGGGGGGCTGACACACCCCAACACACTCTGAATTTCGCGTGTTTTCACTCGTCGTATCCCACTCGCCTACGTCTAACCCAAGCGCGGTGGAGGCAACACGACTGAACACTAGAGGAAATAAGAGACAGGGCGGGATGGATGCACCTCGTCGGGGACCGTCGACCATCGTTCCTGGCTCCAGCATCGTCTGGGTGCGGCAATGGGGTGACAGGATAGCTGGCGCGCGGTTGGACAGGAGCTCGGCGAGAGGCGAGCGACGCGTTCGGTTGCGGCGTCGATGGAGTCGACATACACGAATGCGGTGGGTGCCGAGGGCCATGCGTGGGCTGGCGGGGTCGTGAGCGGAGACGATGAGCGCCGGGTAGGCGGCGGCCGCGGTGCTCGCTCGAGGCTCGGTGGCTCACGAGCGCGAAGTGGATGGGGAAGGCTCAGAGACTGGAACAGCACGGTGCAAGCGCGGTGCGGCTGCAACTGGCTGAGGGTGCACACGCGACGCGGGCTCTCGAGGTAGCCGTGGCGCGGGTAATAAGCGGGAAGAGGGTCGGTGGTCCGGTGCAGATTCTGCTCAGGCGTCTGGTGAGGCGTTGCACACCCGATCAGCGTGCAGTTAGCGTTGCGCGAGGCGTGGTGCAACCGAGGGCTCACGAACGCCCAATCGTCGGCCGATGCGTGCGGCGAGATGAGGGGTGCGGGCGCCGCCGGGGTGAGCAGCAGGCTCGTGGGGAGCAGCGTCGTCGTCGCGCAGCTACAGGGATCGCTTGAGGAGGCGGGGCCTGCGTCGCGTGCGTGATCTGGTGGTAGTGCGCGAAGAGGTCGGTTGGTGAGCAGGCGAGTCGCGACCGCGCGCGCGCACACACGGAGGCGAGGCGTGGAGGGACTCGGTGGCGGCCTCGTCGGCGAGCGACGGTGGCTCTTCTCCCTTCCCCCTGGCGTTCTTCTTCCTTCTCCCTTCTCTTCCTTCCCTTTCTTCCTTCCTTCGGGCGAGAGCGGTGACCTCCTCGTTCAGACTATTCTCTTTCGAGAAAACAAACTTGTCAAAATAAAACAAGAGGTGAATTGTTTGGGGCACCATCCTGTTCCTTTTATAAGGGGAGTTAGATGGGCCTTAACATAACAGGCCTAACCCAAAAGGAAATAATGAAAGGGAAGAAAGAAAAACAGAAGGGAAGAAAGAAAAGGACGAGGGGGAGGGAATTGCCTTTTCCCCTGAGTGGTGGTGGAGGGGAATTCCTTATAGGTTGAATTCCCCTCACTACAACGAGTGTGATGAGATAAAGAGACGGGAACGAGAGATAAAACAATGGAAAGGAAAGAAACACGGATGAAATACAAACGAAACAACGAAGGAAAGGAAAAGATGAAGGGCCCGTTACCCGGGATACTTGAATCTGGGCATGTGTGTCGTCGCTTTAGCTTGCCGTGCGGGTTGGACGTGAACCGGCGGTGATGCCGCTGATGAGGTTGACGTCTCCGAAGACGATCCAGGGGTCTCGGGCTGCGTCGCGCCATCAGATGGTAACCAAAATTATCTGAGTGAAATTTTAGATGATTGAGAGTGAGTAGAGAGATCCATCAAGTGTTCATCATTGGCGTGTGAGGTGATTTTGGAGAGACAACATAGAAGAGGTTTTTTGTGCATTAGCAAATCATCTTGGTTCTTGCAGAAAAAAAATACCTAGGGTGTCTCCTAGACTTACAGAGTCTCATCTCCCTCATTATTATTTATGTTAAATCCATTCATTATCTCATCATTTCACTTCCTATTACTCTTCGCCTCATTGTCTTGCCATTATATACTTAAATATATATACCCATGCATATAAAGTTATTTATCATCCTTCTGATCCCATTATGATCTCTTCACTTCATCATTTTCTCTTTCTCATCATCTCTCTCAGATAAATATCTCCTATTTTCTATATCTCATATTAAAATATTAACATTTACAAATATTTTCTATCACCTTCCTACATCACCCTTTATCTTGTCTCACTATCTTATATTTTATATGTTATGTCTCACCATATAAAAAATATTAAATTCCTAATCATTTTTCACTTTGGAGATAATCTTTAGTCATCACTAGCAAACCATATTTCATTGTTTAAAGATTTATGAGTTCAAAATCAAAGTGGATTACAACAATTCAACCCAAAGTTGGTCCTCACATCACAAAATATCAGTATTGACAAACTCAAAATTAGGGTAAACTTACATCATTGTTGGATTTAAATGTACTAGATAATGGATGAATATGAGTCGTCTCCAAAGAGAATGGATCTTAGGGAAAGGACACTCTCAAAAGGGTGATTTTAAGAGGACAAGAAGGAATATGTATTGCATAATAATTATAGATAAGATAAAGGTGGTAAGATGAGATGGGGTAATGATTATTTAGTACGAATAAGATGAATATTACCATAAGGGGCAGATAGCGGATAGTGAACGAAGGGAGTGAAAATGGTAGATTGGGATAGAGAATGATGTGAAGAGGTGATGATAAGAAAAGACGATAGATGAGGAGAAATGATAAATTGGGGTTTATTATTTAAATTAGCATTTATGAATTAAACTGGGGTTTGAAGACAAGATGTGTTAAAGTTAATGGTTGAGACATAATGATTAAGGTGGCAGAATATGGGGTTGAGTGAGCAGTGAGCTTGAAAATATAGTTGTTTGGGTGTTTATTGCATAAATGGAGAGGGGAATATGTGACAAGATCATGACAATGTAGATGGTATGCAAACTACATGGTAGATGTTACATGAATCTAGGAGTATATGATGATGGATGATGGTGGATAGTGATGATGAAATGGATATGATCTACCTAAGCGAATGTGTTGAAGATGGATCAATGTAAGGCAATGGTATCAAGGCATCTTACATCCCTTTGTTCCATCCCTTACATCCCTTTGTTCCAATGGTATCAAGGCATCTTCCTAGTACATATTGATGGATATTATATGGCCGTCAAGCCAATCACACCACCATGTTTATTTAAGTTCATTGAATAAAATATTATGTTCATTATTAGTGTGATGTTTATAACGAAGTACATGAATACATGCAATGACATAGTGAATTATGATGAGATCATAATACAGTTATCATTAGTCGTTAAAAATGTATTCTAAATATACCTATTTGATGGATAGTTGAGACATACATCAAATTATCTAGATAAAATAGCACTAGCTGATCCTACTAATACAATAAGTATAGCTGATGTAGTGGCTATTAGTGAGGCGACACTAAGGATAGATAGTGGGTGCTCTTTGGAGAAAGAGTTTGCTAATTTGTTCTGTATGAATCCCTAAGTGGTATTATACCTAAACATCATTCAGGTTGATTCATGTCATGGTTGTATAAGTGATCAAATGACGTGAGACAGCAAGAACATCTCGTGAATGGACGACTACATTTGACTATGACTTACGAGCCTCTAATCATGGGATTCAAACAAAGTCATAGCTCGGATGTAGTAAGAAGCTCACCGAGATGATTGAGTATTCAATACACGGTCATCCGGCCTCGGTATAAGAAGAGATCAACGCAAAGAAGATGATGTGAAAATTTCATTGCCGAGGTAGTGAGGATATTGGAGAAGGTGGTCTCCAATGATCCCCGTTACACATCAGTACTGATCGAATGATCGATTAGAGTTTGACGATAAACTAGACCCTAAGTTGTTTGAGAGTCTCGTGCGGATGATGGATTATACATATACGGTAAATGATGATATAGATCCTTAGCTAATTAATCGATATGTTGATATAGTTACTTAATAAGGTGGGTCAGGAGTTGTTATTGGGCCACGAAAGTAATTAACTAGAAGGATACATGGACCTAGAGGGTCACACACATAAATTCATAAGAGCATTGGTGGATATATTTTTCTTTTTAGGGTCTTTAATAAAAACTTAAAGTAAAAGATAAATAGTGAAGGGGCACTCATTTCAAGCACCCAGGCCAACCATAATTGAGAGCCCCTCCCTTTCTCTACTCTCTGCCCACTCATCCAAGAAGAGTGTCTTCATGGTGAGAAGATATTCTAGATTTTCAAGAAGAGTTGAAGAAGAATACGTGGAGATCCAAGCGCCGAGTGATCGCGTGAATACTTCTAGAGGCCGGATGCGTGAACGTCTTCATAACAATCTCGGAGTCGTAAAGTTAAAGGTGGAACTACTTCTCCACAAGGTAAACTCAATGTTTGATTTTAAAGATTGATTATGAATCGATCAACACGCTTTTGTATCCATGAAATCGTGTTTTCCATGGATGAACTAAGGCACCGATCCCAACAATGGTATCAGAGCTACGTTTTGAGTGTCTTGATTAAAAAAGAATGTAAATCGTCCAAAAGGACATCCAAAACGTGGATTTTGGACATCCCTAAGGATGTTTTCCAACCCCCCAAGGGCGCCCAACGGGGCCCACGGCTTTCGAAGGAGGCGCCCAATGGATGTCCCTAATGTTTGATTTTATTAAGATCGTCATAATATATTAAAAAGATTGTACTAATATAATTTAAATTTTAATCCAACAAAAAATCGTAACATAAATAAAAATACATATAATCTAAAATCCTATCATTATATCCAGGTTATGGAAGTTACAGGTAAAATAAGACTGCCCTGGTGTAATCAACCATTAAATGATGCATTTCATGAGATCATTTGATCGATGTTTCTATGAAAATTTTTTAGGTGTTATTCAATAAAAAAACTTTCCCAAAAATTAAAAAAATATTTAACATCTGTAATCAGGTCATTTAGTGAAGATATTGACGACGAATGTGAATAAGAGTCTCAAACATTTAAAAACATCATACATATACTATCAGATAAAATAACGAGGGAGAAGTAAAGAAGAAGAACAATTGAGGTACATTTGACTTGAGATATATTTAATTTATTAAGTTTGAATCGATATTATGATATATATTATATCTCATATTTGAGTTCACAAATTCAAGATTGAAGATTAAGCTGTAAGAGTGTATTTAGCACAAAGTTTTAATGTGTATTTTGATGAATGTTCAAAGTGATGCATGCCTCAATATGGGTTGTGATCAAAGCACAAAAGGCCCTCAGTCAAGTAGTTGACTGATTGTATGTGAAGATAGAATAAGAGCCTTAGATATATTAAAAAGTTACTTAGTTTGACCATACATTGAACAAGTGAAATCATGTATTTAGGACTTGTAATTTTATGACATGAAGATAAACATAGTTTTTATCACTGTTATGGTATTTCTGTAAATTTGTCTTCATTTTATTTGTTGAATAACTTGTTTAAAATCTTAATTACTACCTTCAAATGTTTAAAGCCGAATTAATTTTTTATTTAATGACAACTAATTACATGAAGATATTATTATCCAACGGTGATATATTTATTTAAATGATGCGGTAAACATATCTAAAAGTTTAATATTATTTTATATCTCAAGTCCTTGGCATAACGACTAGTTTTTGCTCTTAACTCTTGAAAGGTATTTTGAATTGATGGCAAAATTGTAAATATAAAAAAATAAAATTAAAATGATTATTATTTTATAATTATTAATCATAATTAATGAATGTAACTTTTGGACTTTTGAAAGATTACCATTATGCCCTTTTGGATTTCCAAGTCCATATATGCAGTTTTGAGCCCTAATTTCAAATCCCCTTCTCCTTGCCCTTTGAAAATTGCAGTCCAAAAGTTAGAGAGATCTCTCAATTCCTGGAGCAATTTTCAAGTAGTTTTGAGCATTCTTTGAAGATATCATTTGTTGCTAACATCAATCCAAGTCCATAGAACTTGGAATCGTTGGTTTTGGTGTAGGGTATTTCAAGATTCAAAGGAAAGAAGGCTGTGATCCGAACTTTGCACATCCTCGATCCTATGATAAGTTTATAATTTTTAGTATACTTTTTATACTGATTTTTAGCTTCAGGGTTTTTTTTTTTACAATTTCAACATATGAATTGTTTCTAACATCCATAAAAAACCAAATAATTTTGAATCACATCATTTGGTTGAGTTTGGAAAGAGTTACATGAGTTTAAAGTTGGACACGGAGGAATCGAGTGGTAAACAAAGGGCGTTGAAAGATTGATCTCTAGAGATTTCTCTGATTTATTTTTAAATACTTTGTGTGAGATAACAGTTGTGCAAAATTGTGTTACAAAACCGTTTTAGGTAGACGCATTGCATTTGGTGGAGGATTGAAAATGATATTGGAGTTTTAAGCATCAAAGGTCAAACGCAAATGGAGAATTTCATCTAAAGAAAAATGTGGAGGAGAAGAGGATTGAAGAAAGAAAAAACACAAACAAGGAGGTATTACTGAAAGGAAGTAAGTAGATTAAGCAACATCATTCCGTGTAAGCCTTTGAGGGTTGAGGGCGACAAAGCTTCATCGACTTTTTCTTTTTTCTTGGTGTCCTTGTTCATCCCTATTTCCAAGTGATTTTCTTGGGGGGGCATTCACACAAACTTGGTTAGGGCACATCATCACCTCGCGACGGATACCCCAAACAACATTAAGGATTAGCCTAAGCTGTCTAAAAAACAATTTGTGTCTTACATTTCCTCCACCTCATTTCTTAAGTAAAAATAACTTAGGCCAATTAAAATAAAAATATAATATAAATAGAGAACCTAATTCACCCCCCTCTTAGGTTATTTCTTGGCAACATACACTAAAAAAAATCATTCAAATAGTCTTGCTGAAGTACTAGTGAACTATCATCGTCTGAAAATATTTGAGAAATACATTATATGATTAAGTCTTACTAATTTTGTGAGCCCATTGAAAGATTGTAAGAATTGTATGCATTTTTATAATTAAGTGATCATTACTTTTCAAGCTTGAATAGAAAATCAAGATATATTTCTTATAACTCCAAGGAAGTTTTGGGAGCAAAGAGGATAAGGTATCATGGCTAATCCAAACAAAAATTTGGGGCCGATTTGGAGGAGATTGTAGAAGGCCTTGGGGTTCTAGGAGATCAGTCGTGAATCAACTTTTTACTTTATCCATATATGTGGAAATCATCTTCTTACCAAGTATTTTGTCTTCTGGGACCTCACACACATTGATTAGAGACCTCATAACTCAATCATGGATCTATTATGGACATGATTAAGGACTAGCCTAACCTATATAAAAATCATCGAGTGTACCTTGTTATCTACTTCATTCAATAGATAAAAACATGAATGCTAGTGTTTCTTTTTAGTTTAAGGTCAGTAAAAATTTCAAGTATCTATTTCATCCCATCTAAGGTCATTCCTCAATCACATAAACCAAAACATGGTCCCATGTGATGTCGAATTGTCATATCCATGGGTTATACTTAGAGCCAGCATCATTTGGGGCCACCATTTCTGAAAAACCATATCTCATTTAATGTTAATTGATAGAAAGTATCAATTATAGGGCATGAGTGATGCTTATAATGAAGTGTATGAATACATGATCAGACTAAGTGAATTGTGATGGCATCATAATATGGGGATCACTAGTCTTTAAACATGCGTTCTAAATAGTCATCTTTCAAGGATAATTGAGGAGGACATATAAGTATTCAGATAGAATTGCACTATCCAGCCTCACTCACTGATGAGTACAACTATTCTTGCAAATATTAGTATGGAGACACTAAGGATAGATAGAGGATGTCTTTAGCATAGAGAGGTCACTAAATTGATTTGTATGAATACTTGAATGATATTATACCCAACTGTTGATCATGTTGATTCACATCACACTTGTGGAAGTGATCTTTGGACCTAAGACTCCAAAGACGTCTTGTGGATGAATGGTTGTACTTTGACTATGGTTTTAGTTCGAGTGAAGCAAGAAGTTCAATAAGATGGGATCATTTGGTCCTTTATGGAAGGGGAGACAACTCGAGGAAGATAATATGCTGAAGACCTTGGCCAATGCTATCAAATATCGAGAAAAGTTCTCTGATTAATTTTTAACCCATCACTACTAACTCGACTAAGCAATTAGGATCTTATAGTTGACCATATTCTAAGTCATCCCAAGAGCATCAAGTGGATGATGGACTATCTATACATGGTTACCAATGACAAATAGGTTCCATGAGTGAGTCAATACATATTAATTTGTACTATAAGTCCAATAAAGGTCATTGGGCTACTAGAGTTGTTAACTACACTAATGTATCGACCTCGAGGGTCACATGCCAATGGTCTTTTGGACATCAAAAGATAAACTTAAAGTTTATTAAGAAAAATAGCCACTAAGTATATAAATTCATCCAGTCCAGAATTTCTTAGGGCTCATTCCCTTCTCCCTTCTCCCATTAGCTTCTCTCCATTTGGGATGTGATCGAGATAATACAATAATGATGGCAGAGCATGAAGGGGGTGTGTTAGGGTGAAGGAGGAGATTCAACATGTCCCGTATCATGTGGGTATGTCAAGAGGCTGCACACATGAACAACTCAATACATCTCACTCGAGGATCCAAGAAATCACAAATGTGAGTTGTACCCAAGTGAATCAGATTATGGTTTTATTGATGCCAATTTGATTCTATTTTTAATGAGCTCAAGGCCTTGGAACCCAAATATTATCAAATATTTATTTATAAATTAAAATTATCTCTTCTCTATTTCTAAATTTTGAATTGGTATTTTCAAATATTATCTCTTCTCTATTTCTAAATTAAAATTGTATATTCCTGGATTGACACTTACCACTCTAAGATCATGTTTTAGTCTGGTTGGATAACCAACCTATTTGGTTCTATAATCAAGCAAATAAAATTTGATAATACTCGAGAATAACTTCCCGACAACCAATATGATGTAACACGACGGTTGGAGTCGACTGATAACATGAAAATAAGAGCTGATAAACTGTTAATTTCATCATATATTTGGGCTTTTAATACTTAAAAATATTAATTTTTAATGCATGTTATCATGATTTTAGGTTAAAAGGATAATTCCCCTAAATTTCAATATAAATAATACATTTGATGAATATTTAGGTCAACATATACATTTTAAACATTTTAAAATGATTTTTAAAAAGAAATTAAATGTTTAATTGATCATTTCTATAAATAAAAAGAAATTAAACAATAAAATGGATTTTAGAAATCAATAAAAATTTTTTTCCCATTAATAAACAATTTTTAGAACTTATTTCATTTGTTTCTTGATTAAAAAGTTTTTTTTTTACTTAAACCGGCCCTAATTGGGCCAGTTTTGGTGCTAACTATTTGATAAGTGGCGCAGGGCATATGAAAGTGGCACTCCGCACCCAGCGCTGCGGTGGCCTATCAACAAGACGTTCACGTTTTTAGTGTGCGACACGCACAGACGCGATTTTGTGCGTGTCGCGCATGGAGTGGAGGCACGCAAGGGCGCAACCATCCAATCAGGTCGCGTTGTACGTCCAGCGTACAACGCGAAAAATAGGAGAGTAGGCCTAGCTCCTGTTCTTGATTTTTTAAGCTCGAGGAGAGTAGGCCCAGCTGTCTCGAAGACTCAGGAACAGCTCGGAGTGGATTTGAACCCTCAGTTTGGAGAGAATTCGACGATCCGGAGCCGCAAATTTTCCCAAAATTCAAGCTTAAAATCGTGAAAGTGCGGCTGTTCGTGCGCGGATTCTTCTAAATTTAGCTCCTAAATCCTTCCGGGTACTCCTAGGCTCAACTCAAATTCAATTTACACTTGATTTGGTGTTTAGTTTTCACTATTTGATAATTCGCTTCCGTTGAATGTCTCGCCTCAAATTTAGATCTAATTTCTGATTAATTTTAGAATTTCTGTTATTTTTGAATCGTTTAAGCTTTAGTCGTCTTAGTCAATAGTTTGGAATAAAAAATTTGGTATCACTCCACTTGTATTTTTCCCAATTACCTGAATTCGCAAATCATGTTCATGATTTGCCAATATACGGTAACTTCTAGATATAAAATAATAATAATAAAATAAAACTAAAAGAATATATAACTCTAAGTTCGATCCGTTGACTAGGGATTTACTGTACTGAAGAACTAACTAGTGTGAGATTCTAGAGCGTAGTTGAGCTCAAATTTTCAACCAGTGTGAGCTTTAGATCATTCCTAGTCAAGGAATCGTCCCCATGAGTCATGAGTTCTGGTCATACTTACAATTTCAAATTACTTGGGCGAAATTGAGAATTGGAAATTAAACATTAGTTTCTTAATACGATTTTAAATCACTGAGGAATAGGACTAGATTTTACCCAAAAAAAGCTGGTGATAAGCCAACTAGAATTCACCATCCATTCCAATTCAGTTATAATTCATTGAATAACCCAAAAATATAATTCAAGTTGAATTAAGTTTTTGGGTTAAATAAATGAAGCATGAATAAGAGGCAACTTATGATCTACATTTTAGTAACTGTAACATCCTAAAAATCTAAGATCAACTGGACGTATAAACAATATAGTAGGGGATTAGTTAGTAATTCTTATCGAGAATTGCTAACTAATCAGAAAATCTGTTAAAATCTAAAAAATCATATCTATTAAAACCTAGAGTGCTAATCCCTAATTGAGGAAAACTGAATTGCCTGATCGCCTCCCTAGGGCTCGACCCCTTACTCAAGCATTAAGGGACAAACAAATTTTAGTGATTAAGTTCGAAAAACCCCTAAAATAACGACATAAAATCAAGTATTTTCAAGCTTATCATCAACTCTTCGTATTACGTTTGGAAGGTAGACTCTAAATGCAATGAAATGACGTGAATTAATGTATAGGATTTGAGAAATATTAACGAGAAATACAAAGATCGTCGAATGACTTGTAACGCAGACCAGCTATTAACGAGACGGTTTTTGTCACAATTTCAAGCTCTCAATAACCGATGTGAACAGATCGAAAGACGACGAGTGGGGACATATCCTAGAGCGTCTGCACCTTTAACGTAATCGAATAGTCCAAATACCGGCAAAGAAAAGTTCTATTTTGGTTATGGTGGCTAATCCTAAAATTCAAGTAAGATTCTCTCTCGGCAGCGGAGCTGTCTTAATATCAGCACTAAAGAAAATAATTAAACCGGAAACAAAGAGGAACAGATGAACCTGTGTTTGGCCTTGTAAGAATTTTAATGATCCACAACGCGTCCCAGAGGAATTTTAATGATCAGACTCCCGACTCCACACCCAAAATTAGATCGAAACTCCAGAGGATGGATACGGCCAGCGGGACCTTCGGATTTCCAATAGGCGAAGGCACAGAAGATGCATGATCTTCTTATCGTTAGTTTCAATCAAAACGAACTGGCCAGGTGGTGGCGGAATTCCAGCTTGATTCCCGATGATATTGGAACGATGATGAACCGGCGGACCCTCCAAGAAATAGCAGAAGAAAGGCCCGCCGATCACCCTCGTCCTTTCGATTTCTCTGATTTTGAGTGGATAATCACCAGGCAGAACCACTTAATCACCAGGTAGAACAATATGGGGTCGATGAAGAGCCGGCGGACGCTGCTAGAGATCACAGAAGGAACTCCCACCGCCCACTGTCGTCTTCTTGATTTCTCGTGGTTATTCTTCTTTCGGGGTCAAAAAATCGGCAGATTGATCGTGGTTATTCCTTCCTGGGGTCAAAATCGGCGTGAAGAGAAAAAAAACAGAGGCTTGCAAAGGTATTGGGATCTTCTAAGCGAGACGGCGATCAGGTCAGGTGACCGATAAGGCTTAAATCTTGATTCCCAAAGCCACAATGATCAGAAGGACGACGTGTAATGATTCACAGCAACAATCCTTCTTCTTCTATTCTTCTTCAATGCTCCGATAGAGCGACGAGCCAACAGATCGACGGGAAGAGGTAAATTGACTGCGTTATTCCACCGTGGCAAACTCTGCGGCAAATGATCATAAAACAAGAACAATTGATTGGAAGAATTCTCTGAGGAAGAAAATGAAGTGCCAAAGAAAACACCAAGTCTTCGATTTCTTCTATCAGTTGGGGTTCTGTCACTGTTGAATCTTCTTCAGGCAATTTGACGATTGGTTCCGGAGAAGAAACTACTTGTGCCTGGATTGGAGAGACCAGTGAGAATGGCTATAATCTTCAGCAGTTTTGTTTCTTTTTTTTTTCCCAATCAGATCTCAGAGAGACAACGAGAAGAACAAGAACAACTTCAACTCAAACATCAACTCTTTAAAAAGAACAACAGTAACTGCCAACATGAACAACGAGATCTGGAATTTGTTAAATTATCAAAAAAAGCCTTGGCCTCCACGTACACTCCTCCCTCTTCTTAAGTGGCAGTTATGGAGGCCCAATTTGGCCGCCTTTTAACGGGAAGGCCTATTGGGCTTTCCCGTTAAAAGGGATCTCTGGGGGGAGAAGAAGCCCATGGATTTCCTCCCCCTAAATATGACAATTAAACATAAATAAAATAAAAACACGTATGAGGGGAGGCCAGTACTCACGCAGGAGGGGCCTAACGATAATCCAAAGACGACGAAAGGAAGAAAGAACGTAAAGATACACGACACAAAGCAATATGACGATGTTGCTTCTCAAGCTTGGTAGTGGAAGAAAGAGTTTAACATGACTTCACGTCGGGGCATGATCGACTGGATGGTCCTCCATCACAATAGATCTTCCAAGTTATAGATTCAATTTGTACCCGCTGCACATTCATCTTAGAATACTATCTTAAGATTTTTAAATCAGGTCATCTTAAACACTTTCCTTTGGGTCTTCTCTATGATCATATTTAACTGCTCCTTTCTTCCTCATGATGTTAACATGTAACTTAAGATCCAACGTCTGCATTCCTCCTCAGAGACTCTTCTAGATAAGTCTTCTCAACCTCAGTGCTTCAACCTGAAATGTTTGTGCAGCAATTCCTTTCTACCATTCTCCTAGTTTCTCCTTGATACTTCAAAGGCATCTCCAAATTTATTTTATTCTGAAAACCTGAGTTCAGTAATGTTTCTATAAATAGAAAGTTTTGAATTCTATCTCTAGATATTTGTGTATATGATTTTAGTAATGTAAAATGATTATAAATGAATTTAAAATGTAATACTTTAGAATTTTATAAGAGATAGATGTAATTTTTATACTGTCTGAAAGTGTAGAGAATTGCAATGTTCACTAATTTAAAACAAAATTTGAAAGAGAGAGAGATTTTCAATTCGATATTCGATTCTAAAATATATATTTCAGAGAAATTTTAACTTTTATACTGAAAAGAGTTGCTGAGACATTTTATAAAGAAAGTACTATCAATTTGATAATGCATGCATCTTTGAAATATATATTTTATGCTATTTTATGATATTTACTATTTGAAATATAATTTTTATGATTTAATTACTAGAAAATCAAGAAGTTTGAGTAAAAATCATACAATTATATTACGCTTGTAGGTTTACATCGGACTAGGGTGTTACTAATGATATCTGTATCCGATATCCGTTATCAGATATCACGATATCCATTATTTGGAAATGTCCGAAACGTGTCCGATAACGATAACATATATCATTAACGGATAATGTAGAAACAGATATCGATAACGGATATCGTTAAACAGATAGCGATAAGTTAGATACCAATATTGATTACGAAATGATACAATTTTTGACAACGGAGTACGTTAAGCCTCTGTCTCTCTCTTTCCCTCTTTCTCCCTCTCCTACTCTCTTGCTCTCCTTCCAGCTTTTTCGCTCATCCTCCTGCTCGTAAAGATTCTTGGAAGAAGAAGGGGGCAGAAGAGGAGTAGAAAGAAGAAGAGGAGACACCGAGATTGGTGATTAGGAGATCGTTCTTGTTCCTCAAACAAGGATTACATTGGTTGTGTATTTATAATATCATATAGTAGCTATGAATATAAACTTTCCACTTTAGATTATATCTGTTGTAACTGTTTATAATGGATATATACATTCAAATCTCAGACGTTGGTCTATCTTTTAATCCTGTCCATTATAACGTATATATGCAAATCAATCTCAGCCATTGGTCTATCTTTTAATCCTGTCCGTTATAACATATATATGTGAATCAATCTCAGCCATTGATCTATGTTTTAATCCTGCCCATTATAACATATAGATGTGAATCAATCTCAGCTGTTAATCTTATTCCTATATACAATTTGATCCTAGCCTTCTATCTTTAATCCTAATCTATGTTTGAACCTATATTTAATCCTATCTGCAAAATCTCTAACGGATATAGAATACTTATTGGTTTATTACTCTCTAATCTTGATTAAGGCCCTAACAATCTGGCTGTTGACTTTGGCGAGTTGGCTGACTCATTAGAGAATGCTGACTCCTCAACACTGATCTCCCTCTCTCTTTCTCTCGCATTCTCTCTCCCGCTTTCACAATCGCTCTCTCTCTCTCTCTCGATCTCTTGCGTTCTCCTGGCCCCTCTCTCGTCATCGCTCTCTTTCTCTCGTTCTCCCGTTCCCTCTCTCTCCCTCTCCCCTCTCTCCCTCTCTCCCTCTCATTCTCCCCGCCTCTCCCTCCCTCTCGATCGTTCTCATGCACTCTCCTCTCTCAGTCGCTATCTCGTCCTCCCTCTCTTTGACTCTCTCCTTCTGGCACTTCCTCGGTCTCTCTTGCTCTCGCGCTCTCTCACTTCCTCTCCCTCCAGCTTTCTCTCTCTCTCTCTATCCCTCTCTCTTTGCCTCTCTCTGGATCTACTCCCCCAATCTCTCTCTCTCTCCATCCCACTCCCCTGGGGCCTCTCTCTGGCTCTACTTCCCCAATCTCTCTCTTTCTCTCTCGCTCTACTCCCCAAATCTCTCTCTCTCTCTCTCTCTCTCTCTCTCTCTCTCTCTCTCTTTCTCTCTTGCTCTACTCCACTAATCTCTCTGTCGTTCTCTCTCTCTCCCGCTCGTCTGCCATGTAGAGATTGCACCTCGCTTGGAGAGATTGAAGAAGGAGAGAGAGAAAAAAAGGAGAAGAAGAAGAGAGGAAGAGAGCGGGACATGGACACAGAGTTGTAATTAGATCTCTTATTTCCCACACCATTAACAACAACATTGGCTGGTATTTATATAATATAAGATGCTACTATATTTAGTAAGTATTTAAATCATAGCCGCTATATCTGGTATAACGGCTATGGATCGAACGGTCTAGATCGTTTGATTCGTTTTAATCATAGCCATTTTAACTAGTATAATGGCGATGTCCTGTTATAATTGTGACCGTTGAATCCTATCTATGTTTTACCCTGTCTATATTTAATCCTAGTCAATGTTTGAACTTATGTGTTTCCTATTCATCTATTCTCTAATGAGTATAATATACTTGTTTAATTACTATTTGGTATGTCTTATTAAAGTCCCTATTGGCTGTCCCGCTGGCAAGTTTCCTCCGTTACTCCGCTGGTTCTTCTTGTATTTGTCTTCATGCCTGTCTCCAACTGTCGCTCGTTCTCCCAATCTCTCTCTCTCTCGATAGAGAGACATACTCTTATTTGATATGCCAATACTACTATTCTATAAAAATGAATATTGTATAAGTAATATTATACAATTTAGTATATTATATAAGTAATATTTGATATCCGATACCCATTAATGATATCGGATATCAAAACAGAAGAATCTCCAAAATTGAGAAATGCGCATTGATAACAGATACAATAACGGGTACCGTATGAAAAAATTCTGTTATCTGTTATCATTATCTGATAACAGATAATAGATATCAAATACAACATTATCGATAAGGAATGCAAGAAAGACAAAACAACTTCCGATGTCATTCTACGAGTTCCAGTTTCATATTCGTTATCTGAATGGTAGCACCCTACATGGGACGTACTTCATTTAGCTTAGTAACCCCTTTTATATACCCCATGAAATGAATATAGAAAGTGCTTTGATATACCTTATCTGATTTCTTGTCTGTCCCTTCTCCCTTTGTTCTCCACTTTCAAACAGTTCTAGAGAAATTTGAGCCACAAGGTTATAGGGAATTTTTGGAGAAAATTTAAATTCAATAAAGTAAATAATTTATTTGAAATTTTAAATTAAATAATGTAAAGAATTTATTTGAAATTTTAAATTAAATAATGTAAAGAATTTATTTGAAATTTTAAATTAAATAATGTAAAGAATTTATTTGAAATTTTAAATTAAATAATGTAAAGAGTTAAAAAAATTGGGCTACAAGGCACAAGAGATATTCACAGAAATTTGAATTTCAATACTTTAAAGAGGGCAAGAGAAATTTCAGCTACAAGGATGTAGAGTTTTCAAATAAATTTGAAATTCAATACAGTAAAGAGTTGTAGAGAAATTTAAGAAAGAAATTTGTATCAAATTGATGATGTATGAATTTTCAAACAGATTTTCCTGTTATTTAAACTAGAATATGAGATTATAAGAAAATCAGGGATATGAAATATCATGGAAAAGAATCGAAAGAAATAATATCAAAGAGTGCGAACAAGGGAACAATGTATAAAAAGCAAACATAGATATAGTTATGTATAGAAGGATCACATAGAATGATCACCAGGTAAAAATGCATAAAATTATCACACACAAAATAATATCACTGGAAAAAGTGTGAAAGAGTTCTCACAGACGTTGATATAGAGAAAATTTTATCCCAATCTTAGAACTGGGGAGTAAAAATTGTAGGCTTTTCTTAGAAATCTGGTTGTAAGAACTATAGGATTTTCACAGAATGGAGGTAGCAAGAATAATATTCTTCTCTCAGAATTTGGGGAGCAAGAACTGTAGGATTTTCTTGTATTGCAGGGAACAGAATTGGAGACTTTTTAGAATACAGAGAGAAAGAACCATAGTATTTTTATTTTAATCCAGGGAGAAGGAAGCATGAGCCCTTTTCTTGAACTTTTGTTATCTATTTTACATAGCCTGAGAAAGAGACAGGGTAACAGAGAGAGTACCATAAATAGCGTGAGTGGGAGCACACCATCAAGCAAGAGTCTATCAGCACGAGAGGAAAGAATCAGCATCAAAAGAAGCACCACCTAATTTTTTCAGGCCATAAATTCAATGGGAAACAAAACCACCACAACCAGTTACTCTTTGCATTTTCCATTTAGTGGGCCTGATCACATATATGGCCATTCAACTCATTAAAAACAACAGTTGCTCACGTTGATAGAACTATTTAAAATTCAAATGGTTTAACAACCTTTAAAGATCTAATTACATTTCTCGAACATATCATATTCTTTGGAGTTTTCTGCAAAATCAACTTAGAGATTTCGTCATTTTTTTCTTCAAAAAAGACAATACATGTAATGAAAAATAATCATTATAAACCAAATGATATCATAAAAAATAATCAATAACGTTCTCAGCAACCATGTTGTTCAAGTTCCAGCCTTAGAAAACTAAATTATCGGTGTAATACTTCAGAACCAGGTTGTTTGAGTGGTTGATTAATGATTTATTAGTAGAGATGAAATCATCACTTGGCATCTATTTTTATTTTCAAGAAAAATGGGTAGCATCTCGAAGTGACTTTAAAGTGAGATTGATTTCCTTCGGTGCACACCCCTAATTAGTGCTGATGCTAATGTTTTTTATGGTGTTAACCTGAACCGTCGTTACATTAAGTACATTTGTTTTGTTGATGGCGGCTACTAGTAGTGCATTAGTGGATTTATTGGATTTAATAATCTAAACGGGTGAGAATGGATAAAAATCAACTGCACAATGCTACTAAGATATAAGGATCACTATGATTAATCCCCCGATGTGGTTAATTGTTTATGATAATTTGTGAAGGTCCTATTTATCCCTATCTCTTCTAATATGTCTCCTATGTCCCATACTTATCTTAAGGGAAAAATATAGACATAAAAGTCAGAATGCTAATTAGCTCCACTCATCGCCATGATTCACCTCCTTGGTGCAGTCAATTGCTTATGATAATTGCGGGGATGTATCGCTCATAATCTGTCTCCTATATCCCATACTGGATATCTAAATGGTGTGTCTTCCGAAGCCCAATTTAAGAAAAATAAATATATCATTTCCAGTTAATGCATTATATTGTTATGATCTCTTAGCAGTCTTCTCCCTTGAGTTTACCTTTGACCTTTCTCTTCTCTAGGAAGATGGGGCTCCTCTCACAACCCTATATTCATATCTGTTCATCCTTCTTCATGCTTATGCTTGTGTCAATGAATGATACCCTTGAGGTATGAGGATTCAAATTTTCATATTGGGGTTTGCACATATCTTTTTTACCTTTGATATCAATCATAGAATTAATGACATCAAGCGGCTGCAATGAATGGAGCTTCTTGAACCTACCTATAAACATAATGTTGATACTATTTGAAACATATACCTTGACCATCATGAATGAAATTTGGGTTGACATCCTTCAACTCCTCTATGAAAATGCACATGATGTTCTGATTGTAGGATGTATTATCCCTTATTATTGAGCCCCTACATGACACGGTACAACACATCATTAGTTATAAATACACTAATGTTCAAAATGTAACATAAGTGAATTATTGTTTTAGTTTGACTCAAGTGAAAAGTTTTTGGTTGTATGTCTTCCAATAAGCTTATAGATAATTACTCACTCACATTTCCACTTGAGCAAGATTTCAACAAACTTGTAGATGATGTTACAGAAATTGGGAGACATATAAACCTCCTCCTTGGTGGAAAAGACATTGTTTGTTGGGTAAGTCATTTGGGAATATCTCAGCGAATAATTTTTGTTTCAAATTGTGTGTGATGTCCTGGTACATGATTCCAGAAAAGGGATGAGTGACTATGATTGTTATGTAGGAAGGTCTTAGTCATCCTCAGATGGGTTGTAGATATCACATACAAACTTATTTTCCTAAATTTTAGAAAAAAATCCATCACTTTTGATTTCAAATTAAACTTCCTCTACAAGTTGATGCTTGAGATATTTGGAACCTCATCGCTCAATCAAGGCCGCTATAACAGAGAAATATTAGAAAGCCCATTTTGATCCCCTATAATAAGCCGTGATTAGCTCAACAAAAAATATTTATATAATTATATGAATTTATTAATATTTCAAAATAGACATAATGCTTATAGCTATGTCATCAGAAAACATAATAGCGAGTATTAAAGCCTAAAGTCAAACACATTGTTATTTGATGAAATTGATATGGGGAATCTAAAAGAAAATAGTTTGTGTCCTTCTTAAATATCCCACAAATTTGAATGCTTACAAGTTATGTTGAAAGATAAGTGGTCCCCACATTATGCTCTCCACATCATCATCATAATTTAGTAACGATTCTATAATATTCTTTGACTTCAGTATAAGAATCAGACATCACTGATAATAAATATGATATGTATGATTGAATAGTTGATGATACATGGAATGTGTAATTGACTTGAAGAACATATTATCTATCAATCTCTCATTCGGAAAAAGGTAGTCACTCTTGGATAACAATAAGTTTTTAGTGATGCACAAATCATTTTAAGCTAGTGGCTTTGTTCACAAATGTTCTATATAGTTTGTCAATGGGAGTCTTTACATCACGATATCTTCTTTAATAATGTTATCCCCAATCAAATGAAAGCACCATTGATGTGACTCAACAATGTTGATGCTAAGGTTAGTGATAAATTTCTTAAACCCCATTTTATCCTCAGATAAATCAGTTGTTGTGATGAACTGAATTTTTTTCATTAGTTTTGAGGTTAGTCTACTTGGAGACTTTAAATATACTATAAATTTATTTAGTGTTAACATGAATCTAGATCTATACTCGATACCATGTGGATTGGATTAAAAAATTTAAAATGGGTAGCCTTGAAATTTAAATCTTTCCGAATGAATACAGTGCCATCTACATACAAGATTGTGAAAAATCAATGTCCAAGTGGTCTTTATATATATACAGTGTTTATCTTAACTATTAAATGAATAACAATATTTGATCGCTAAGTCAAATCTAGAATTCCAACTTAGAGAAGCTTGATTCCCTCCCTAAATGTAACCCTTGAATGTATAACATTTAGGTATATTTATTTATATGCACATATTTTTCAAGGTTTCTATTGTGGAAGGTATTTTTGACATCTACTTTACCAATTTCGTAATCATGATATGGTTGTATAACGAGTATAATTCAGAATTACAATCAAAGAGAAGGTTTTGCTTTAGCTGACTACTCAATTTTGATCATAACTTTTTCTTGAAATACCAACTTGTACATCAGCTCTGATTTTTCTTTAAAGATATGGTTACAGCCCACAAGCACAAGATTAGTCTGATTTTAAGGTATTTTTAGCTGTTGCAAGAAATGAATTTCAAAGAGAAATATCTTTAGGACTTTGTTCATTTTAGTATATTTGTATTAATTTTATATTTATATTAATTTTAAAAGGGAATAGTTAAAACTAAATATATCTATTTTGAAAATAATTAGTAGTTACCAGCAGTGCATTCAGCTAGTGTGGCAATTACAAGCAGTGGAATGTCATTGATTGCGCATGGATGGGAATCATGGCTTCAATCAACTCCATCTGAACTAGATTATACTGTGGAATAATGAATTGATAATGGATATTAAAACTGATAGCCTAAATTATCATATCACCAGGTCTGGAATAACTTTCATTAATTCTTGGTTCCTTGAGTGAGCCTCTTCAAGCAGTTTCTATGCACAACTTCTAGGTGTATATAAATATTTGGAGAATTGTATCTTATCTACATTCCCTCAAATATTTCTACCATAAATCCAAGTGGATTTACTTGTCATGATCCCATTAGACCAGCGCTCAAGAAGCGCAAGAAAAGAAAGGGGGAAGCCCAAGAATGACTCACATGGATATAAAAAAGGGTGCCCTCCTTTATTTATACTCGCTTGGAAAATTTTATAATAGTCCTGATCCTAAGGAAATCTTCATAAAAATATCTAAAATTAGAGTTCTTTTCATGAATATCTAAAAATTTTATGTGTTACCCTCTAGGCACATGTACGAGTCTAGTAAATTACTTTAATGGCATAATAGCCTTTCTTGGACACATTTATTTTTTGTCTATATCAACATATATATTAATTACTATACAATCAATTAGCGCAATTGAAAAGTTGAGTAAATCATGTGGTTTTCCACACTACGCCTTGTTCCCTAGAAGATAAAAGAGGTGTATTTGAGCTTTTTCAAGGAAAGATTTACCAGCATCAGTTATTGTCTATGTATAATCCTTCATTTTCATGAAACTCTTGAATGATTTGGAGGGCGGTACTACTCAGATTCTAATCTGTCATTCTAATTCATACTAATGCATGGAAAAAATTATCAGAGAAAACCTTTGATATTTACACCACGTTGGCCAGAGTTGTAAGTGCATCTTCTCCATTGGGTCAATCTTCTCTTATACTAAGGGTGGATGATCTGATCTTGAATAAATAATCACCTTCAGTAACTTCTTGTTGCATCTCAGCCATAATTAATTTACATCTCGTGGTTCAAGAATCATAAGTCATGCTCAAACTATAATCATGTATCCCCAAGATGTCTCAAGACTAAGGAACACCTAGAAAACCATGGCATTAATCAACCTAATTTTCAATTAGGTATAATACCATATAGGATTCATACATATCAATTTGTAAAATATTTCTCAAAAGAGCACCCAATATATGTCATTTCTGTCCCCACACTCATGGCTAAGATATTGGTAATTGATAACTTGCAAATAAGAGTTAATAAAATGCTAATTTCATCATATTTGTGGGCTTTTAACGTTTGAAAACATTAAATTTTAATTCATCTTATCATGAATTTATGTTAAAACAAGACTTTTCTTAATTTTCAAGAGAAACAACACTTTTGGTAAATAACTAGGTCAATTAACACGTTTCATTTTAAAATTGAATTTTATAAAAAATTAAATATTTGTAATTGACCTATTTCTATAAACAAAAAAATAAATTAACAATAAAACTTATTTTCAAAAATAATAAAGTATTTTTATGCATTAATAAATTGTTTTTACACTTTATTTCAATTTTTTAAAAAATAAAAATAATTTTTTTATAATGAAACTGGCCCTTATTGGGCCAGCCTTAGTTCTAATCAAATGCAAAGTACTCATAAAAACACACAAAGGGGAGTGTTGGCCAATCAGAAGCAAGTCAGAGCATCGGTGTGTGACATGCACATGCGCAACGGTGTACATATCATGTACCTGGCGCCGGCCAATTAGAAGCCAGCGAAGAACGCTGATGCGTGCCATGTATGTGCGCAACAGTGTACCTTGCACGTACCTGGCACGTACCAATTAGAAATGATTTAACTCGCTGCGTGCAATGCAGCGAGTAAAACTGATGCGTGGCATGTGTGGATCAATCACAAGATAGACCTTCAGACTCACCGTGAAGTCCACGCATGCGAAGCATACGTACGCAGCGCCGTGCATATGAAGGCTGACGCATACGCAATACCACAGGGACCTATCACGACACTCTGTGTCACCTGCGTACAAAGAAAAGAAGATGCGTTAGTAACAGAATCAGAAGAACTTGTTATTCCGATTCTATGGCGATAAATTGGGGAAAATGAGGAACTAGGAGGCGTTCTTGATTTTGAAGCGAAAGGAGAGCTTGCCTAACTCCCTTTCTGTCTCAAGAATCTCCTGGAGCAAATTGGAGCTCGAAATTGGACTGGAACTCCGTTGATCCAAATCCGCCGCTCTTCCCAATCCGAAGAAGAAATCATTGGAATTAGGAATTTTTTGTTGTGTGGAATCTCTTCAAATCGACCCAAATCTGCTTGTGGTACTCGTAGGCTTAGTTGGCATACAAATTTACAGTCAATTGGTTTGCGAATTTGCTTAATTTTGTCGATTCATGCGATTTAGAGATTTTCTTCTTAATTTTCAATTTTAATCCTTTTAATCTTCAATTTTCTTTTAGTTAATCATTCATCCCAGATTCAGTAAAGAGTGCTTATACATTTTGACACGAAGTAACATCTTAGACAATGCGAATTGAGGCAAATAGAACCATAAGTAGCAAGTTTTAATCAAGATTTGCTACATAGGTTTCTGTCCAAGTTTTCTTGATTAATTAGGATCTAAAAGCCTACAAGAAATTTAAATATTATGATCCATAAAAGTCAGTATAGTTTGTGATGGCTTAGCAAGCATAACTTGGTTGGAATGCGATCCGGTCTGAAATAATGATCCCAATTCAGTAAATAAATCGAAAACATTACCTTATCAAATTGAGTTTTCTATATCAATTCAAGCTAGATGATTACGTGGTAGGCTTACTAAGAAATGCTAAGTAAGACTTGAGACTACTCTAGTGACTGATGAAAAGATAAAAGTTAAGCAATGACAAGTCTTTGTTGGTAAATAACTGAGAGTTAATTGGGTGCATATGATTTGGCTTGCGATCTACATGCCTTTACTATCCTTTACGTAATTAAAAATCACGCCATCTACATTTAGATTTTTCTTCCCTACCTCGATCAAAATTGAATATCACCATCGCCTCCCTAGGGTTCGACCGCTTACTTGAGCATTAAGGGATAAATAAATTTATTGGTTAAGTTCAAAAACCCTTAAATTACGACACTAAACACATATTTTTGAGTTTATCAGTCGTAATCCTCATATGATCAATTCTACATAATATTATTCTTTACATATATTTTCATGTCCTTCTTGAGTATCCTTTGAATAGGAATATTTGGAGCACATGTTTAATCAATATTGATTGTCTTATTATGATCTCATCATAATTCACTCAATTCTTGCATATGTTTTTGTACTTTATTATAAGCATCACACATGCATTATAATGAATGTGGCATATGTGATTGACTACCCTCTATATAAATCTAACATTAACAATTAGCTCCCATTAAATTTCGGCTATATATACGACCCTTAAATATATTGAAAGAGACATGTAAAAAATATTCTTGTGGGATCATAATATCAATTACTTGTAAACCAACAGTCATGTGTGGGATCGTAAACCAATAATTTTGGTCTGATCAATACCCCACTTACTGGATGCAAATACATTTGGATGTAGCCATTATGGTATCACAACACACACCATTCCTCTACCTTGGCTTTGTGCACATTACACAATAACCTTAGTTTATCCTCTCAAATAAGTGGACATTGAGGTAGCAGAATGAAGCCAACTTTATGTGATTTGGATCCTAAGACTATAACAATAAACAACCACATGTTAAGTTCATAAACATGCACTACTATTTAGAGTTTATTTAGGGATTTAGAACATTTTTTTGGACTCTATTTTGAGGGTAATCCATATAAATGGTACACATATATCATGTGTTGTGTAAGGATTTATGTGTAGTTTGACCATAGATCATAGTAAAGCTTATACGATAATGTCAATTCATACCAAAACTCGGCCGGATTTTTCTAGGTTTAAGCTCCAATTAAAATGCCAAATAATAATATTTAACATTATAAATAAATTATTGATATTAAATTAAAATTTTACAAAAGTCAAACATGAAACTTGTGCTTAAAATAAAGAAATAGGCATTTAAAAAAATTATAATTGTTTTAAGGATTTATTAAAACTTAAAAAGTTGATTTTTTATCATTTCATTCAATCAGACCAAAAATAATTATTAATTTTATTGAATTACTATTTTGAATTTTAAACTAGTTTGGTCAGTCAAGTGAATGCAGATTTTTCTTGACTTTTCCAGATACTATTGAGATTCACTTTAGATTAGATAGGTCTATTTCAAACTATTTAAGTTTAGATACATCATATATCTCAATGGCTTAGTGGCAGGATTCTCTCACGCTCGCTATTGTGATGTGTATCTTTTTGAGCTGGAGCTGACATGGGTTACCATCACACTTGGCAATGACACAAGTACTAGTTATTATCACAAGCATTGGCAATCGTTCCGTCTCTAGTGACAGAGGAAAAACTAACATTTGCATGACATTCCTAGCCAAACGAGGTGCATTTTCATGTCTATTATGTCATGAACTTGGTTCAATATCACTAATGAGTTTGGTGACTGTGATCAATGGTACAAAATGATTTGCAAAACATTTATTTCAACTAGTACATAGGCCTGGCGGGTCACACATAAGGTTCATGGAATGTCAGAGCATATATTTAAAGTACAGCAGTTTTTATGAAAAAATTAAATTAAGTACAAAATTAGGACAAATGGTGGAGCAACTCTGGATGCAGATGAAGGGGCACCTATTTGTATTTACATAGGCATATGTTGCACATCATAGGATGATTTTCCCATCTAGTGTATTTGTTGATGGTGTATCAGAAGACTTAGGATGGGATAACGAACGATGGACTAGTGGATAGGGTTATATCCTCTTGACTAAGGGTCCAGTCCATGCGTCCCCTAACGTAGGATTTTTTAATTCCCATTGCTCGCAAGATTGAGGTATTATTTGACTTTACGGATCAAACACTTGTTGACAAATTGTCAAAAAGGAGTCTGAACTATGTATCCAACAAAGCTCAAGTATCTACAGTATAAGAATGAGAGCAAACCAAACTCACAAAGAGATTTGTGAAAAATAAACGTCTTGAGTTGGATGGTAAATGTTCATAAACGTGATGTGATAAATTTTCTATAAGGATCCATGAAATTTCAGGAGAGCTCCTTTTCTCTATAAAGTCTAGAAGGATCCATAAACTCCCTGTCTAGAAGAGTCCATAATACATCCAAAAGGTTCTCGAATAATCATGACTATTATAAAAGTTCTAGAACCTTCTATAAAAGTCTAGAAGCTTCTATGAGAGACTCTACCAAGTCAACCTCACAGAACTAATTCGCAAGGTGGGAGACTTGAGATGGACAAAGGTATGTGTTATTAACCATATAGCTTATGTGTTCTTAAATCTATAAAAGGTGTTCTTAAATTATAGTCATCCATACGAATTCAACTCAGTAAGATCATCAGTGTTACCAGAATAGGGCAGTCTAGAAGATAAATTTCAAGTTGCTCAATCAGCGCTCCATTTCTATGTAGGGGTAAAAAGATGAAAACGTTGCCCTTACCAAATGTAAGAATGAGCTTGACGATGCATTTCGATGGAGATGGTCTGTTAAGAATTCGCCATGTTAGCATAACTATAGAGGCCCCATTATTTATACTAACCGTGTTCTCAATGGCAGTCCACTCGCTGCAGAATCTCCTATTGATCTAAAAGGCAAAACTTATCATTCTTTTTCCCTCTATTAACAATTTAAAACATCTCAATTTCAATCTCTCTCTCTCAATCTCCTATTCTTTAATTTCATTCATTCCTTTTCTTTATCTTCCCCCTTGTTATCTCTCCTCTGTATTTCCTTATTTACATCTCTCCTTTATCTCTCTCCTCATTTCAGTCACATCTCTCTCTCCAACTGTATAAACGAATTTTCTACAGCTTTAGCCGGACCCACGGATTTTAATGACGGAGATTTTCTCGAATAAATAAACCAATCGGAATAATTTTACTCGATACCTATATTAATTCATCCTCTTAAATTATTTTCTGATAAATCCCACAACCTCCGGCGCCGTCTCTGATGCACCTAGAGATGCGGTACCTGTCCTCATCATGTCACCCACAAGAAAACGATGGAGCTATCGTCGTACATGGATGTGTAAGTTCCCCTCTCTCTCCATCTACCTCTCTCTCTAGATCTAGTGAGATGGGTCTCTTCACGTTAGTTGCATATCGTTGAATGAAGAAATCCTCATCATATCACCCGCAAGAAAACGATGGAGTTATCGTCATGCATGGATGTGTAAGTTCCCCTCTCTCCATCTATCTCTCTCTCTAGATCTAGTGAGATGGGTCTCTTCACGTCAGTTGCATGTCGTCGAATGAAGAAATCCTCATCATATCACCCACAAGAAAACGATGGAGCTATCGTCATGCATGGATGTGTAAGTTCTCCTCTCTCCATCTATCTCTCTCTAGATCTAGTGAGATGGGTCTCTTCACGTAAGTTGCATGTCGTTGAATGAAGGAATGCTCTTGCACATGCATGCATTTAAGAGGAGAGAGGGACAGCCACGTTGGGTTGGCCCATGCCCGGTGCTCTTTCGGCACACAGACTCATACTAAGATAGAGATAGAAACAGTAACCGACAGAGAGAGAGATAGCGACATAAATCTAGAAATAGAGAGAGACAGAGACGATCCTTGTCGAGTGTCGATTACGTATCTATCTGAGACAAAAAGATAAACGACACTCAGATAAACATCAAGATGGAGAGAGATTAGAGAGAGACATGGAGATGTGGAGAGAGAGATAAGAAGAGGGGGGGGGGGTGTCCCGTGGAGTAATACTGTACTTCAATCATATGAAATTATTTGGGATGTCGGATCCAAAGTCGGTATATTCCGATAAGATCCCCGTCGTCGGGGTCCAAAGCTGGTTGATCCAACGGCTGTTATCGTAGAGCGGAGGATCCGTGATGTTGGGTCCACTGATCTGACAGTGGTATTTCATCGGGGCGGTGAGCCGTACCGGCACGTGGGGTCGATTTCGGATCCGATTCGATTGGGTCCCACGCAGGTCCGGATCCGGGGGGGGGACAGCGCCGTGACGGCGACGTCAGTGCAGACGGCAGAAGATTATTACTATTTAACCCTATTTCACAAAATCATAAAAAACGCTGAAATTTATTCGGAATGATATAAATAAATTAAGTTTATTGGGAAGGGGGTTTTATTTAACGAGTCGTCTTCTTCTTCTCCTCTCTTTCTATCACTCGCTCTGTCCGTTCTTCGACTTCTCTTTCTCTTCTTTGTCGCTGTACTCTTGCCGGGAAAGGCGGTTGTTGGATGAGCTGAGACGACCACTGCAGACGTCTCGAGATCGGAAGTGTTGCACGTTGGGCAGATCTCTCGCGTTTGGTGGGTTTTACAAGTGAAAGTTGGGCAGATCTCCGCGTTTGGTGGATTTTACAGGTGATGGGATGGAAAGGAATGGCGAGACTTCTCGTTCTTTGCTGTAGATGCCTTTTTCTTCTCTACTTTTTACCGAATCCTTGCCCTTTTCGCTGAAACGACTGGAGGTTTTGGGGTTGGAGCTGATCGTCCGGTTTTTCGGGGTGATTTTGTCGGTTTAGTTCGTCAGAATTGAAAATGAGGCGCGCAGTGATACTGTAGCGGGAGTGCCCACAGTTCATTCCAGTCTGGGGTTCTGGGCTGTCTCTGTCGACTGAGGAAGTCACGCAGCTTCCGTGTGAACCGTCATGTCCTCGCGAGATTTTTCAATTTTGGCCCTCTTTCTTCGGGATATCCGTTGATGGGTTGCGATTTAAATGCTAAATGTGTTGTTTTTAAGCCTTGCGTGGTACATGTTCGTCTTGGTTGCTAGTTGAGGATATGAAATCGTCTATGTTTGATGTCTTCCCTTGGGTAAGGAATAGTAAAATATGGGCCATCGCATCTCTTCCGCTGACAATTTCTAGATTTTTAGATCCTGTCTTAAGTTTCTGAAAACCATTCTTGGAATGTTTTCTGTGGTCTTTCTGTTCTTTAATTTCTCGTAGCCTCTTATCCGATTTTCTTTGACGCCCGAACTTCGGATTTCTCCGTCGGCTCTTCGATGGATACTGTAATCATGCGATTCATGCTTTTCCACGGGTCAGCTCGCCAGCAGAAAAACATAGTTAAATGGCTTCGAATTCTATTTCTACTCTTTGTTTCGATGCCTTAATTGTTTGTTTATATGTATGTTTTGATGGCAGTAAATTGTATAGGTTTTCCTTTTCCAGTTTCCCGGAGTACATAAGATTTCCCAAGATCATCATGATAACTTTCCAATCAATCTGCAAAATTCTTGTCCATCACGTTTTTTATTATCGCAATATCATGAGTTTCGAAGTGCTTCGTTACTGTTTTCCGAGAGAAGGCTTGCTATTAACCATCTTTCAATCACTAAAGCATGTATTCCGATGTCGATCGCAGACCGGAAAATTTATTTTTTTAACGGATAAATGAGAACAAAAGTTTGCATGGAAATTCTCTACTCCTACTCTATCTATTATAGTTGACCATGCTGTCTGTGTTTGACTGAATTTTTTTCTCGTGGGTTGATTACGTTTCCAGGAGCTTCAGTTGTTGGAAACTAACATGGCATCTTCCGCAATCCTGCTCACCTAAGAAGGAGCAAAGCCGGATACCCTCTTCGGTCAACGAAGTCTACTGGGTTGACTTGTTGTCTTCCCCCTGATGGGTTCTCGGTTTCCTTCCCATCAGCTCAGCAATGGGCTCTACGTGTCGGGTAGGCCCGAGCAGCCCAAGGAAAAACCCATGGTTATCGGATCCGGCGCCATGCCTTATACCGGTGGAGACATCAAGAAATCTGGCGAATTGGGGAAGATGTTTGACATCCCTGTGGAGAGCGGATCGAAATCAAGAAAGTCGGGTCAACTGGGAAATCCTCCATCTAGAACTGGATCATTTGGGGGCACTGCCTCTCACTCTGGCCCCATCACTTCAGGCGCATCAGGAGGGCGAATCTTGACTGGAGGGGCCGGCGGGTCCGGGCCGGCCCGGCAAAAGTCAAACTCCGGACCGTTGAACAAGCACGGAGACCAGGTCAAAAAGTCATCCGGTCCGCAGTCTGGATTGTCAACGACATCGATGCCTCGCCAGAATTCAGGGCCCCAGGCGCCAATTCTCCCCGCCACTGGGCTGATCACCTCCGGGCCGATCTCGTCGGGGCCGCTGAACTCGGCTGGCATGCCGAGGAAATTCTCCGGCCCGCAGGACTCCGCCGGGCCTCCGAAGATGCACAGCTCGTCCTTCTCCCACAATCAAGCTGTCACAAATCTGAGCCAGGTGGAGGAAGCCTCCTTCAAGAGCGGTGTTCCGCAGCTGGCCCTTTACGCCATCGGTCTCCTTTTCGTGATGGGTTTCCTCGCCGGAGGCTTCATTCTCGGCGCCGTCCGCAACCCAATTCTATTGATCGTGGTCATCGTCCTCTTCAGTCTGGTTGCTGCTCTCCTGGTCTGGAACTTCTGTGTTGGCAGGAACGCCGTGGTTGACTTCATTGCCCGCTACCCGGACGCCGAGCTCCGGAGTGCCAAGGACGGTCAGTTTGTCAAAGTCACAGGGGTAAGTCAACGACACATCTTTGATTTCCTCTTTCTTGGCACTGGGTCGATGGAAGTTTTGACTTTTGGTTGACTTTTCTAGGTGGTCACTTGCGGGAACATGCCGCTCGAGTCGTCGTATCAGAGGGTGCCCAGATGCGTGTACACGTCGACGAGCTTGTACGAGTACCGGGGATGGGATTCGAAGGCCGCCAACGCGACCCACCGTCGATTCACTTGGGGACTCAGATCGCTGGAGGTCAGCCCAATTGATTTTCTGGTCAACGCACTTTTTTGGAGGGCCCTGGTCAATCCTAGCCGCTGATCTTGCGTGGACTTTGACAGAGGCACGTGGTTGACTTCTACATCTCGGATTTCCAGTCGGGCCTGAGGGCCCTGGTCAAAGCAGGGTACGGGGCGAAGGTGACGCCCTGCGTGGACGAGTCAATCACCGTGGAAGTCAACCCAAGCAACAAGGAATTATCGCCCAATTTCCTGAGGTGGCTGGGGGAGCGGAACCTCTCCAGCGACGACAGAATCATGCGGTTGAAAGAAGGGTAATTAAATTGGATGAAGAAATTGCAAACCCATCTAGATATATTTATCTTGGGTTGAAAAAAAAATGTTTTTTTGGCAGGTATGTGAAGGAGGGAAGCACGGTCTGCGTGATGGGGGTGGTGCAGAGGAACGAGAATGTGTTGATGATTGTGGCGCCGGAGGAGGGGGTGACAACGGGGTGCAGATGGGGTCGCTGCTTCTTGCCAGCCAGCCTTCAAGGCATCCTTCTAAGGTGTGAGGACACGTCCAAGACTGATGTTATCCCAGTTTAGCTCGGAAGACTTTGCCTAGAGAGAGGTTTGGAGGTATTTGAGAGAGGGAGTGGGTAAACCGTATGGTAGTGGGAGGGAGGGGGGGGGGGTTTTAGAGAGAGAAAGACTATTGTTGCTTTTGTTCAAAGAAGAAAGGAGAAGAGAGAGGGGGAATGCGTGAGGTGTATAGCTCCTCTCCTTGCCATCCTTCTTCTTTTTCCATCTGCTGGTAGGTAGACAGAGAAAGAAAGGGGAACAGAAAGAGAGAGGTTTTGGAGTCTGTGCAGTTGTGTAAAGTCTTTGGCCGTATTGTTTGCTCTCTCTCTCTCTCTCTCACTCACTCTTTGTTCGTCTCTGTGTTTCTCGCTCTCTCTATCAGTTTGGATCCGGAGCAACAGTCATCAGAAGCCTTCCAACCATGAAGAACTCTGGAAATTGGTGAAAAATCGTAGAAATTTATGTTTGATAATTCTTCTTTGCAAATTTAGGGACTTCGGTGAAGGCAAGACATAAATCTGAGGTGATCTTGCGACCTGGAGAGCAGAAATCATTGCGAGGAAGTCAAAAGGAGATAATATGAATCCAAAAGATGATTAAAAGTTTTATAAATCAATTAGACAGGTGAAACAGGTGACAAGACAGAAATAGGGTTAGAATACACCACATTCTGGAGGAATTTGATAGAATCATATTCAAAGTTACTGTTGATCAATTTTCTGATCACCCAATGGACAAGAAATAAAAGTACCCTGGGGAGAAAATCTGCCCAAGAGGTGGCTTACAAGGCAGCCCATTTTAAAAAATTCAAGAACCAACTTTCTATAACAATTAACTGAAGGGCCTTCCAAAAAATCACTTCAAAAATTTTAGATCCAGAAAGTGTCACATCAAGAGAAACTCTAACCATTCTGGAGGGGTCAAACATTGACTCAGGTCAACATAAAAATTAAAATTACACTTTAAGACTCGGGTTAAAAAAGCGCCCGGTCAGTCCTTGTATTTTCCTCCCCCCATTTGTTGACTAGGGTTGAAGTCTATTATGCTTTCGCTTTTTACATAGTGTATTTGTTTGCCTCCATTTGCATCATTGGACCATTAGTGAGAGATCCGTACGATAACCATCTTGATATTGAGATTAGGCAGTCCCAAAAACCTGATAGTTGATAAAATTGACTATCAGGTGCAAAAGTTAAGATTATATGACTTCAACATCCACTCCTGGTGAGATAACTGGTCATCTTTCACAGAGTAAAAAGTGAAAGCAGGTTCAAATCAGAAACTCTCATCACATTTATCACAGTGCAATTTTAAATTAAAAAATAATAAAATAAATATAGATATTAATATATCATCAAAGAATATCAATTTTAAACCTTTGCAAAGGGCCAGAAAAAAACTATTTAATGTGTGATTATAGTTGAAGTCATTCGAATATCAAAATATGCAATAAATGAAATTTTATTAGAATAAAAATTTTCATGCTAGTTATGTGTTTCATTTAGCTGAAAGTTTGTGGGCCTATGAAAACATGTGATACCACTAGTATTTTAGCTCAGGTTTTTTCCCAAATACTTGTTTAATGAATATATCTGAAACATAATTATGGTGATCATTTTCTCTCTAGGTTTTTTGAAATGGATGACTTTAAAATGTTTTTAAAATCACAATTTTGAAGAAAAATCATATTTTGAACCATCTACTTCATGGCATTAAAAATTAAAATTTCAGATGGAGCCAAGATATGGAGGATTTAGTCCTAAATATTACTATTGGACTATTTTGATGTATTCAAAATTTCACTTGATGGTTCTCTTACTATGAAGAAATATGTGGAAATTTATTGAATGTCTTTATTCCATAGTTTGATTATTCGATACTTTTGATACTAGGTAATTTATACTTAACTTTTTTAGTTTTTACTGTGAAAGTAATGATTTTTATTTATAAATTTTATAAGTCAGGGGTTATAGAAGATAGTGGATTTCCCAAACAGATATTTTATTCTAGTTATTAGTTATATATTGTTTCTTGATCTCTTTGTATCATCAGCGAGAAAGCTATATAAATCATTATGATATGGAAACCACTGATGTCAAACAATACACCCTCTAGTTGTTGATTCCAAAGCAAAGAAATTGGATTCCTCTATGCATAAAGATAAACATATAGACATAAAACAAATACACAGAACAAACATTATTCAATGTGTAATTTGTTTTTACATTTCTTGGTGTTATTTCATTTTTTATTCATAGTTGCTGATTAATTTAGCAACTCAATTAGATTGAATTATAATAAATGATAACAATTTATTTTGTATTTATTTTGATATATTTAAGCATGAAGTGATAGAACTATTAAGGAAAGCATGAATTCCATCTTGAATGATGAAAATGTTGTTTCTAATGTTATTTTATATTTTCTGTGAGGGCTTATCGATGGATTTTGTGAACTATTATTTGTCAAAATTTATAGGGTAAATTGTTCAATTAAGATCTAACCTTTTGCTTAAATGTCTTCATGTTCGACAATTCTTCGAGAACTATGTTATATTTTAACCCCTTAAAGTTATCAAAATAATTTTTTTACAAATAAGGATTACTGTTCCTTTTATAATTGACGATTTCATGAAGGTGAGGCAGATTGACCCGTGGATCTATCTTGATGTGCTAGACATCTAATAATAAACCCAAAGACTAAGGGCATAGTACAGCTAGGAATAATGTCTCCCCAAGTGGGTGACTTGTTTTGCAGTTAGGCATAGTTCATGTTTAGTATTCAAACTGCCCCTGCTGACACTAACAAAAATTCAACCTGCTTGCTTCTCACACCATAGGGTTACAACAAGAACAAACTAATATTAATTTCATTGCTATTCCGAGTTGAAAGTGATTCTCTCCTTCCATTCCCGAGGACACAATCCTATGTCTCTCTCTACCATCAATCCCCAACTCCCTATTTGACCCTAACTAGCCTCTCACCATCCTTTCCTTAGCGCCCCACAAACATCCACCACACTTGTATGGATGCCTTTGCCATCACCTAATAAGTACAAATTTAGGGTTTAATCATTATATTTATGTAAATAAGTATTTATGCAATACTCTGTAAAATTCACCTTAAACACATAGTAATAAGAATCACAGAGAAAGGGATTGAACCACAAGGAGGAGTTTGCAATTTGAGCTTTGTTTAGGCATGAGAGAGGAGGAAAGTGGTTAGGAGATGAACATGGAGAAGGGAGGAGGTAGACGGGAACAGATGAGTTGTTTTAAAATTGGTGAGAGGGTAAAAATGATTCATGTTTATTTCAAGATAAATGGATCTGAATCTAAATGTTGTGAAGCAGAAAAAAAACTTGATTAAAAAGCAAATGAGGGATGACATGACCTCATATGAACCATAGAGAGATATAAAACATGTCTAATGGGAAACACACCATAGATGGAGCGTATTATACAAACCTCTCTAGCTTGTCACTCAAGACATCATATGATAATACATAGAGGCTCTTAGTAAAAAAGTCTTCTTGAGATAGGAAAGCTACTCATATAAGATGACATAATCAGTCTTGATGTGCTTCGGAGCTGTGAAAGGAAGGGTCAGCTAACATAAAGATATCATCCTAGTTGTAGCAAATGATGGAAATATATGTGGTCAACAAGCCAATCACACATTCCATGTCTTGTTCCGTGTTCATTAATCAAACATATTCATTATAGTGCACGTGTGATGCTTATAATGAAGTCCATGAATATATGATCGGACTTAGTGAATTATGATGAGATCGTAATACGGAGATCACTAGTCTTTAAGCATGTATTCTAAAAATTCCTATTCAAAGGATATGTGAGATGGACACCGAAGTATCCGAGTAGAATAGCACTATCTAGTCTCACTCATATGATGAGTATGGCCGTCCCCATAGCCAATAGTGTGGAGACACTAAGGATATATAGTGGGTGCTCTTTGGTGGAAAGAGTTCACTGAATTGAGCCGTATGAATCCCTGAATGGTATTATACCAAACCGTCAATCAGGTTGTTTCACGTCATGGTTGTGTAAGTGGTCCTTAGACGTGAGACACCAAAGATATCTTATGGACGGACAATTGTACTCTGACTATGGCCAATGAGCCTCTAATCATTGGATTATAAACGGTCTTAGTTCGGCTACATCAAGAAGTTCACGAAGATGATTGAGTGGTCAAGATGGGACCATCCACCCTTGGTATAGGAGGTGACAGCTCAAGGAAGATAATATGATGAAGTCCTTGTCCAAGGTAGTGAAACATCGGAGAAGAGTTCTCTATTAGTTTTTGAATGCATTTGTACTAACTCAGATGACCAATTAGGGTTTGATAGTTGACCATACCCTAAGTGATCTGAGGAGCGTCAAGTGGATGAGGGACTTTACATACACAATAACCAATGATGAACAAGTTCCATGAGTGAGTCGATACACACTCCTTTGTATCTTCTAGAACATGAGGTGTAACTTTGCAACCCACGTGTTGGAGACTCGACCTATTGACTGGGTTAAATCGATCCGACATTAATTAATCATATGATGATATAGTTAATTAATTTGGAAGGCCAATAAAATTTACTTGGCCATTGGAGTTGTTAACTAGACTGATACATGGGCCTAGAGGGTCACACGCAAATGGTCTTTTGGACGTTGGAAGATATACTTGTGTTTTGGGGTTTTTTATGAAAAATACTCACTTAGTATAAATAGGGGAAGGCTCTGAACAAAATTCACCCAAGACAGAATGTTCAGGGGCCTTCCCCTTATTCTCCAGTCTCCCCATGACTCTTCTCCATGCCCAATGCGATCGAGACGACGTAACGACGATGACGGAGGTAGAACAGGGTTCGTCAAGAGAAGGAGGAGATCCAATGTGCCAAGGACCACGTGGATACGCCTAGAGGCTGCACACTGGAGCAGCTCAACTCGTCTCACTCCGGGATCCAAGAAATCACGGATGTGATCCTTGCATAGGTTCTTCGATTCAATGTTTTTTATGATGTTGTTCGATTCTGTTACATGTCTTCCGCTGTGTATCGATTTGATTTCTTCATCTAGATGTACGCCACTAGAGTCCAACAGAAAATAGGCATCAGATCCTATGAGAAGAGTCAAATGTCTATAGTAAAGAGCTCAACCAAACATCATCTTTTTAGTCTCAAGCATGGGATTGCATTCAAACTATTTAACAACCAATGTAAGGAGAACCTAAGTAGAATTCAAATGGATAAGCATAGCGAAGGTCACCATATAGCTAATGACATAAGCCTAGGTGAACTAGTGAGCAACCAAGAAAGCTTTGTGATGAAAAATGAATCCGTCAAGGTTGTAAGTATGGCTAAAACCCTCTTGTAAGTAACATATTGGTATTAGATGAACAAGGCACAAGCTCCCTAGTACCACAAAGTAGTAAGCCTTGATACTATATGTCCATTGCAACTTTTTACCTAATCGCAACCTTGCATGTCTTTAAGATATGTCCAGAGAAATGGCTGAGATGACACAGACAGAGAAAATACATTAAAGGTAGGGTGGAGAAAATCATAAGAAACACATTTAAAATAGGGTAAATAGTACAAGAATGTTTACTTTATGTAGGTCAACATTAAGGTTGAGATTGTCAAGGCTAGATAGTGGCAATGATGATGCATACATTGATGGTGATGAGTTAGCTAGGCACAAGTTAGACCGCATCAATGGTGGCGATGATGATGGCAGTGGTAAATATCAAGCGTCCTTAAGGGATTGTGCTGGAAAAATGATCCTAGTGGAAAGTTAGGGATCCTGGAGGTGAAAAAATGATCTTAATGATGGTGAAGGCATGATAATAAAGTATTGTCTTGAATGAATCATTTGTTAATAGAATTTTTTTACTGATGAAATTCTCGAGGGTAGGTGTATTATCCCTTTTGCATTTGAAGATACCCAAAAAAAAATGCATTTGAGGCTTGGGTGTGAGTTTGGAAACAGATGGAATATGGTCATAAGCAAAGTATGTGCACCCAAATGCACTAGGGGAAGTGAAAAATAGTGGCATTTGAATATCACCACCAAGTGGGGAAGATGAAAGGCATTTTCTAAGAAAATTGGAAATCATTAGGGAACTGATCCCGAGATAAGATATGGACTTCATCTCAATGATAAAAGTGCACGCCAAATCAAGCAGGTGATGAGGTTTACTTTGGTATATGGACATGTTACTCGTATCAAGCATCATTTTATTAGGATATATATGGACATTTGATTTGTTAGTAATGCCAAAATCGACATAGAATAAAATCCATGCAAAAGCACCTTGAACAAGCTCTACGGAATTATTGCTGTAAAGGTTTTTGGGGTTATGGAATGTTGAGTGGTCATCTCAATGATGATATGTTGCATGGCAGTGATGACACACCATCCACCTTTAAGAAGCTACATCCAAATGATGCATGTGTAATTATATACAAAGAAAATTTGATAGCAGGATCTAGATGGTTTGGAAACATTCCGTGGATCACAAAAAACACAGTGACAAACACGAAATGGTTTAGTGGAGGGAATGACAACAACAATGTTCTGATAAACTATAAAATGGGTTCAAATAAATCATTTAAGGCATCCAATTTATGCAATTATATTTATTATTTTCTATACGAGCAGAAATCAAGGGTCAAATCTACATGGAGAAGATAGTGATAGAGACAATTTCAATTAATTTGTAGTTTTTAGTATTTATGTCTGTTTGGAGATAAATCTAGTCAAAGAAAAGTATAAATAGCAAAATAATAATAATTCTAAGACTGTAAGAATATATTTATCCTACGTAACCCAGTTTATCCAAATATTATTACATAATTTATGGAATTTATAATAAGTACCATAGTCTGTGTTTTGTTAACATTGAGTTAAGGTTGATTGTGGTGAGTGTACATGGTGTGTGTGGAGTGAGAGGAGTGGAATGGGTTTTCTCATTGCAGAAAATGATGGGAATATATGTGGATTCAAGCCGACAAGAGGAAGAGGACCGAGTGATGCATATTTAATACCACTGGTAGCAACAGAAATGAAGACAGATAAGGATCGATGCACAACAAACTTGATGGTGGCATGCAGAAAGGTGAAAACCTAAGCTAATCTATGGGATTATGACCTGAGAAAAATGACAAAGAAATGAAACTAAAAAATATAGAATATTACACTAACCTCTTAGTCACATTCCAGGATGATGAATGGTGCTTTTTTGTTGATGGGGATCCTATTTATAGATCCAAGATGATGGAAGATGAAGTGCCTTGAAATTCAGGCCAAAATTCCTTGTGTATTGTTAAATATTGCATTGTAAATTTGGAAAATTCTGGGTCTTTGATTATTTATCTCTCCTCCATGATTTACATTATTGAAGGGCAGTGTTATGTATAATCCTTAGATTTTTGAAAAACATTACATTTAAATATAGATTTCAATGTAAGATTTAATATACTGATGACACATGCCCTTAATTTTATTTAAAAGCACCAATAATTGGGAAAAAATAGCGCATCTTATCAGACACTAACTCATGTCCTCAAATTCAGCAAAAAAGAAAAAAAAGATTTGCATGAAAATATGTATTGAATGATATTTTTCCAAATGGGCAAGAGAAATGGAAACTAAAATAGAATTATGGTAGATTTAGTGTCTTTCCGCTTCATCAATCACATTTAAACTATAATTAATTGAGTTTAAAAATGTAGACTCATTCAATCTAAAATATTTGAATGAGATTTCCCATCTTCTATGTGTCTTGCTTGTCAGAAGGCATTTATTGTGATTTAAATATTATCAATTTTTCTATTCTTTGTGCATCTTCACATGTAATTAGTAATAATAAATATGCAATGAGTGGTGCGACTACATTGGCTGCTGCCAATTATTCGGACTTTGGTCATAATTCAAAGGATTCGGACTTTGGCAGGTGGTGGAGAAAGTTAAATAAAAATAAAATGCTTTGTAATACCATTTAAATATTTAAATAAATACAATTATATATACTGATTTTAAAAATTATTTAAAAACCTTTAAGATATCAAAAAATGGAACATTCAGAATGCTATATATTCTGACCAAGGCAAAAACTAATAGAATGTAAGATGTAATGAACAAAATACCCACTTCAACAGTGGATCCGGACCTCCATTTCAGCATAGGTCACATAACCCAAAATTTAAATTTCAATCTAGATATTATCCTCAATTTCAATCTTCACAAAGCTCACATGAATCTTTGATGCAGATGATGAGAGAAATGATGGAGCATTAATCAAGGATGATGATGGAGCAGAATGCCTAAATATTTAAGAGGGTATAAGACATAAACTAGAGAGATGGGAAACAGAACAAGCCCCGATATAATCAAGAAGAAGGTTAGGGAGTTGAGATAGACTCCCCAAAATGTTTGTTTCCAACTGAAACCCTAGTTTATGATAGAATTTATTCATATTGAATAATTGATTATGCCAGTCTCTAGTGAAAACAGTGAGGACATTCTTTCTATATTGAAATTAAGAACTGGAAAATAATTCCACGATTCCTTTGGAATAGTATGAAAAAAGAAATTAAGATCATTGATGAACCTCCTAATCACTTTCCTGATGCTTTCAATGTTTTAAAATCTCTTATTCAGGAAAATTGACTCATAAAAATTTTCACAGAAGTGGCTTAATTTGATGCCAAACAGCATCTAGGACGTCGTCTAGTTGGTACCGAGATGATGCTCGGTTACCTAGAAAGAGGTGTCGAACGTCGTCAGTGTCGTCGTCCGACGGATAAATCCCCTACAGGAATGTAACTACGAAATGATGGTCCTACGTGGACGTACTTGCAAGCCCTGACTCGTGGAGGTCGCCGGTCTCCAAACTCCGAAGGGGAAGCCAAGTGACAGTAACGGTGGCCTCCTGACCCTCGTCGGAGGGACAACAGCGACTACGGCCGAACATAATTAAATTTGTAGGGGCTCACACGTAATGGGCGGGCTCGACCTGTACTGGTAAGACACTCAAATTCGTAATTTTACTCAATTCTCTCTCACCTATCTCTAGCCAGAGTGCGGTGGAGTGCAATCGAAAGTATACTGTAAGAAGTAGTATAACAAGCAAGCGAGAGGATGACGTACCTCGTTGGTGAGATGCTCGTCATCGAGATCATCGTCGATGCAGTAGCCGGTGCGGGTAGTGGGCAGAAATGAGCTGGAGACGTGCCGGAGAAAGACTTGACGTAGCTTGACTGCCGGCACAAGAGCGGATGGTGGAATCCAGAGGTGAAGAGTAGACAGGCACTGGGGTGCCCTGGTGGGACGGTACGGTCAAAGGGACAACATCTCAGTTGGCGCAGCTAATGAGGTAAGTTAGCGCCGACTGAGGATATTGGTGGCGCTAGCCGAAGCACGCGTGCTCAGTGGACAGCAATTGCGGCCGGCCCAGGCAGGGGTTCGGCCAAACAGATGACAAGCCTGCACCGAACCAAGGTTGGACACGGCGGCGAGTAGTGCTGGTGGCTGTTGGACGGCCAACGCGACTGCTAGGAGACGCACACGCGCACCGTAGGCCTGGGAGTCATGCTGGCAGCAACAACGCTGGAGCAGGCGCCCCAGACTGACTTTGTGGCGAGTAGGCAACTGCGTCCTGTTCGATCCACGACCCGGTCACCCACGCTCGGCGGGCGGTCAGAGGGGCAAGTTCTTGATTGCACAGGAATCACAGTCAACCCGGATAGCACGTATGGTGCAATCACCCAGGCGGTGGGGAGGGGCGATCAGCAGGCGAGCCTGATCAAGTGGCAACCCCGCGCACCCCGCAAGGTCTGCCGCGAAGCTGACCCGAGGGGGGGAACCCTTCGCTGAAGGATAGCCACTCCCACCTGGCGTGCGGCTCAGAGGCCACGTACGTCGTTGTTCACGGGGCTACCGCGGTGTGTGACCAAGCGGGCTTGCCGTCGTCGCCGTCACGCGATGTGAATTTCACACGCGCGCGATCCCGATAAGAGAGTCAACGAAATGCGGCGCAGGCGGTCAGCGTACCGGCGCGCGTGACTCCTACCGCGGCGAAGAGGAACCTGGGGTGATCGAGGAATGATGGGGGAGGGGGAGGGCGTCGGCGACGACCTTCCTCTCCTCTGCTTTCCCGTTCTTTGCCTTCCACCTGTCTCTCGTCTTCTTCTTCCATCTTTCCCTTTCCTCACGATGAAACCAACAAAAAAACAACCATGCAATACGATTTCTTCCTGATCTGTCTTTCCTAGGGCTCGACCTCTTCCCTTATGAAGGGGAGTCAAATGGGCAAAAAAGGGGAGGTCCATAAAGGGCGCCACCTCTTCCCTGATCAACAAAAATACACTTGTTAGTACTAATTAATAGGGCTCGAAATATGACTAAACAATATTGTGATATATAAGGGGCCCCTATTACAATTAAATAAAAGAAAAAGGAAAACATAAAGGGGTAGGGCACATGAGACAAGATGGACACATTACGACACGACGAAGACGACTAGATGAGACTGAAAATACAAATGTGACTAAACGAAGAGGGCAAAAAGAAATCAAAACGTGATAAAGATACGGGAGTGATTTCACCCGGGATATGCAAGTTCGGGTGTCTTCATTGACGCCTTGGCGTGCCGGTCCGGCGGAACACTAGCCAGCGGGCCGTCGATGGCGAGAATGACGGTGCTGAAGACGTCTCCGAGGGAGCAAGCTGGTGTGTTCCATCAATCCTCATACGGATAGAAGATGTAATTAAATTCCTTATTAATTTTTATAAATATGTGAGGATTATGCACACCTGACAATCATAAATATCACAATATTTTTACAAATAATTTGATGCATTTATGTGCTAATTTTTTATTCAAATTATCATAAATGTATGTTATTAATGCTTGAAATGATCTACACTTTTTAGGATCATTTTCCTATTTTTATTTATTTTATAGCATTTTAACATTTTTTACATTAATTTCCTGACTATAATTTCAAAAGAAAGAACCTATGCATTTAGGTCTATCCAAATATTTTACAATATTTTTAAAATAGCATTTTGATATTTCTAATTTTCCAGTTTTTATGGAAATTTTAGACAATAAATTCATAAAATAAAATAATTTTTTAAGTCATAAATATAAATTTAATTATATTTAAATATTTTAATTATTTTTTATTTTTCCTACTCATAGAAGTGTGTGCCACGCTAGTAGCTACCACACAAAACAGAGGAGAGAGAAAATTGGTTGGCTCAGATTGCTCAAAGTTGAAACTATGATGTCCAAAAATGGAGGAGTTTTTAGGTTGAAAATTTAATGTTAGTTCCATCTTTCCCGCCTCTATATGCCACCACTATGGATCTAAAAATATAACCTCCCATCCTTGTATAAAAGGCACCCTTGGATTTTATTCCTAATTATGATTAATAGAGTGACTTTCTCATTCAAAATTTCATTTGGGTCAGTTCTTACATTTGAAGAGTAAATGATTGACGGAGTAATATTCAGATTTTGAGATGTGAAGAGAAAACACCACATGGCCCATTGGGAACGTGATGACCAGGTTAGCGTAATCTTCATATTTTATTGGTACACATCTTTGTCCTTTTCCTTAGGATATCATTGCTGGTAGCCTAGCTTTCAACTATCATGCATGCCACTCCAACTCAGCAACTCGTCAGTGTATACCCACCTCCATCTCCACCAGACCAGCGACAATAAAATCATCATCTCTCCCCCCCTCAATCGCTCATTGTCTCCTATCAGCCGTCATCTCCATCAGAATCAGAGTAATATCTCTTTCATCCGCTGCGCTCCACTCACGTCCATCTAGGTCAACTATCACCGGTGTTGTCGAAGCACCCGCAACGGTATCTTAATTAGAATTAATTATTTTTTTCTATATAGGTATATTGAAACCGATTAAATTAATTTAAAAATTAGAATACATTAAGTTAATTAGAAAAATCATTTTCTAATCATTTTAGAAAAAAATTGAATTAATTTAAGTAAATTCAATAAAATAAATACTAAAAATAACAAAATACTAGGTATAAAAGCTAAAGTTCACTTATTCAATACTTGTACCTTGTGTGTTCGACCCTTACTTGCCTATGCTTATAAGGAAACTTGTGAATATTGTAGCATAAACTAGAGACCTTCAACAAATTTTTTAGCCCCAATTTCTGGTTCAATTGGCGTCATTTCTAGTAAGAAGGTATTGAGTTAGTGAATGCTTTATCATTATTATTATAATATAATAGTGTGGCCCGTTCGCAATGCTCGCTTGGGGTAGAGAGAAATTTTGAGATTCTTAAAAGGAATTATTAAGTATCAATGCAATGCTCGCAATTTCAAAAACTAAATTTCAGTTGCACTTCTGACCGAATTCTTAAAAGGGAAATTTGAATTGTGTCCGATCGGATATTCGAAAACTAACTTAAAATTGCGCTTTTGAGAGATTTTTCAAAAATGAAATTTAAATTGTCAAATAGAAATTTCGAAAACTAAATTAGAGTTGCGCCTCTGATCGAATTATCGAAAACAAAATTTGAATTGCTACTCTGATCGCATTTCAAAACAAAACTTGAATTGCACTTCTGATCAAATTTCTAAAAGGGAAATTTGAATTGTGTGTCCAATCGGATCTTAGAAGACTAACTTGAAATTGCGCTTCTGAGAGCATTTTCAAAAGTGAAATTTAAATTATGTCCGATCAAAATATCAAAAAATAAATTTGAATTGCGCTTCTGATCGAATTCTTAAAAAGGAAATTTGAATTGTGTGTCCGATCAGATCTTCGAAAACTAACTTAAAATTGCGCTTCTGAGAGCATTATCAAAAATGAAATTTAAATTATGTCTGATCAAAATTTTGGAAAATAATTTAGAATTGCACCCCTAATCAAATTATCAAAAACAAAATTTGAATTTCTACTCTGATCGCATTCGAAAACAACTTGAATCCATAAGGAAATCGAGAGCGTGCTGGAGGAGGAGCCCTGAGCAATTAGAAGTCTGTGGTCTCGTCGCTAACCCTAAACTGTAGATAGAGGGAGGAAAAATGGGTGGGGGAGAAGAAGGAGGCGGCGGTTGATTTGAGGACGATGAAGACTGTAGTTGAATTCTTCAGAGGCTGCTCCGAAGTTGGAAATGAATAGTTGAGTTGCGAATAGTTGAAAATTAATAGTTGAAAATGAAATTTGAATTGCGCTTCTGATCGAATCCTTGAAAATGAAATTAAAATGTGCTTGTGATTGAAATCATAAAAAATGAAATTTGAATTGCGTTTCCAATCGAATCGTCAAAAACTAACTTCGAATTGCCCTTCTGATCGAACTATATACAGCATGAAATAGGAAATGTATGTTTAATCAAATTACTGAGAACAAAATCTGAGCACTCTCACCGGCCATTAAAGGCTCGAAAAAGAAAAGGAAGAAGAAGATATCGATCTCGATCTCTCCTCTGTGATCTTCTTCTTTAATCTGAGAGAGTTTTTGTTGGTGGCCGGCGAAGATGAACAGTCGCTATCTCAGAATGTCTTTCAAGAAGCGACGTCAGAGAGAGCACCGGTGGATCATTGGCGTTTCATCTCCGGTGGTTATCTCAGTGATCGTGTTCTTCTTGTTCTTGATCTTTGCGTTAGTAACTTTCGTCGGCCCTCGGCTCGTCGATCAGACCGCCTTCTGTGGTAGGCTCCGTTCTGTCTCGCCAATATTGGTAAATAGAAACTCAGTTTTTTTATTTTTGCTCTGTGATCGCGACGGATTGGGACTTTTTTCGCTCTTTTTTGTTTTGATATGGCAGTTCATAACCTCCATTTCTCTTCTCATATCCCTGTTGCTTGGATCCCCTTTGATGCTTCTATCTCTTATGCACGACGTAACCTCTCGAACAAAGGCTTCTCGCTCTCTCTTCTCTCTCACTCTCTCACTTCTCTCTCACTCTTTTGTCAGCCAATCAGAGGCCAGAAGCGCACATGTATTCCTATTATGTTATAATATATTTTTGCGTTCAGAGATGCTTCAAATGAGGACTTCAGAGGTATATGTACTCGCTTTATCATTTTAGTATTTTAATACATTGAAATGAGTTCTTATTTTAATCAAATAAATTATAAGTAATTATGATTATCGAGCATATGGAAATCATGATCCTTATCTTTAATCCCAAGGTCCATTTGGGTAAAGTCATTCAAATTATGGGCCTATCAGTACAAAAGGAAGTGTGGACCCCAAACAGTAAGTAGCATCCACTTGTGACAGTGAGATCTTGCTTGAAAGAGTTGCTTGAGAGTGAGATCTTGCTTCAAAGTTGCGACATTCTCAATCTGCATGGGTGTCATTGCATGGGGAATTTCTGATGTTAGAAACATTATATTTACTAATACAATTTTGCGTGGACTAAGTTTTTCCTCATTTTTCTCCAATTTTCTATTTCTTCTCATCATTCCTTTTTACCTTAATAGCTGTCTTCATACCCTTCAGATTAAGAATACCTCTTTTGTCCTGATTTTTTGTCATTTTGATTCCTTCTCATTTTGCAAATGTCACTTTCAGCCAGCTTCTCTATTAATCAATGAGCTCATCATTTCAGATTTCTAGAAATGCAACTCTACAAGATAGATCAAATATGTTAAAGGCTGAATGAATCATTTGATTTTGCAAATGCTCTTATAGCCTTCCTCTAAGAATTTATTTTAGATAGCATTTTAAGAAAAAAACAGCTAAATTTTCAAGGTATTTTTTAGCTATATTCCATAGCATGTGAAAAAAACCTTCATTTCCATGATGTCAATGGATAGTCCTTATTTCTGGTTCCAAGAATGTCTCAGTTTCTCATTTTTAAAAATAAGGATAGGGATCTGATAGACCCAAAATGTGGCATGTAATCATACACATTTTAAAATCATTTTGGTATCATTTCATGTGTATTGTCATCAATGTTATAAGAATTCTGCATTTCATGCACTAAATAGAGCAAGTGATAAAAATGCATTTTTAATGTCATTTTTATACATGTTTAACAAATTCAAGAATTTCTTAGTAAAAATATATTTAAGACATTGTGAATTTCTAATGTTCTATTTAGGGAAGGACAAAGTCTTACCAAAGTTTGGTCAGATCGGACCAAACCAGACAGTCGCTCAGCCTTTTTAGGGCTGATCGAACCTTCTGGTCCGGGTCTCGTTCGCACATTGAACCGGACCGAAGACCGTTACTCTCCCTCTCACCTGCTCCCTCTCCCTCTCCCCCTCTCACCCTATGTTCTCACTCTCGTTCTCTCTCCCTCTCTCTCTTTTGTCCTCTGCCGCTCGTTCTCTCTCTCTCTCTCTTTGTCATCCTCTTTCCCTCTCACCTGCACGTTCTCTCTCCCTCTCTCTCTCTCTCGTTCTCTCATTGTCTCTCCCGCTCGTTCTCTCTCACTCTCTCTCTCTCCCTCTTTTCTGGTCTCACTCTCCCTCTTGTTCTCTCACCCTCCCATTCGCCCTCTGTCCCATTCTCACTCTCTCCCTCTCATTTTCTTTCCCTCTATCCGTCTCCCTATCTCATTTTCTCCCCATCTTTTTTTCGCCCTCTCTCCCGCTCTCCTTCCTCTCTTCCTCACTCTTTCACCCACTCTTCCTCTCTCTCTCCCCCTCTCTCTTCCGGTCTTACTCTCTCTCTTTCGCTCTCCATCCCTTGCTCCCTCTTTCCATTGCTCCCGTCCTCATTCTCTTCCACTCATTTTCTTTCCCTCTATCCGTCTCTCTCTCACCTTCTCTATCTCGTTCTCTCCCTCTCTCTCACTCTCTCTCCCGCTCTCCCTCTCCACCTCTCTCTATCTTTTTCTCTCCCTTTCTCTCTCACCCTTTCTCCTGATCTCCCTCTCCACCTCTCTCTATCTTGTTCTCTCCCTCTCTCCAGCTATCCCACTCCTCTCTTTCACGCTCTCACCCTCTCACCCTGCTCACCCTCTCCTCCTGCCTCCATCTCTCTCAAGTCCCTCTCTCCCGCTCACCCTCTCCTCCTCTCGCCCTCTCTCTCTCTCTCGCCCTCTCTTCCTCTCTCCCTCTCTCTTGCTCTCACTCTCCTCTCTCTCCAGGCCCTCTCTCTCTCCCTCTCTCCCACTCCCCCCCTCTCTCTCAAACCCTCCCCTGCTCTCCCTCTCTCTCAAGCACTCTCATTCTCTCTCCCACTCTCTGTCATGCCCTCTCTCTCCCTCTCTCTATCACCCTCTCTCCTGCTCTTACTCTCCATCTCTCTCCCTCTGGTCCCCTCTCTCGCTCACCCTCTCTCATTCTCTTTCACACCCTCTCTCTCACTCACAATCTCTCTCTATTGAACTCCCTCCCTTTCGCCTGCTCCCTCTCTCTCTCGCAATCTCTCTCTATTGAACTCCCTCACTTTCGCCTGCTCCCTCTCCCTCACTTCTCTCTCAGGCTCTCCCCCTCTCGTTCCCCCTCTCTCCATTTGTCACACGGTTAAATCCCGAGCTAGGTCTGTTGCTCGAATTTGGCGTGTGCCGGCCTCAATGTTCACGGCAAAACACTGAGCAACCTTGATCTCTTGCAGCGGAAGCTTTGCAAATGCTTAAGATCGCATAGAAGGGGTTAGAGGAGATGGTGGGGACGCAGCATCGTTAGGGAACAAGGTCTTTGCATTAATATCATAAAATAGTACATCATTGTTAGGACCATTACATGGTGGAAGACGAAAGGTGATACAACGAACGAGACGAGGTGCCTTACGCCTGGGTAGTGTCGCCACACCACCTCAAGGTTGCCACTCTGCGCGCGCGTGCCCGCTCTACCGCTACACAAGTACGTCGGGTCGGGCGCCGTGCGCCCGCGGGCATGGCGATCACACACGCCACTAGCACCCGTGTCAACACCCTCGCGTGCAGTCTGCGTGACGCCACCACATCTGACGCCCCCGAGCTGGGCGCTGCACGTCCAGCACTACCCGTAGGAGCACTACGCGCCCTCTGTGCCGTCTCGGCGCTCTCAGTGCACCACATGCCTTAGCCTCCTGGCAGGATGTCTCCCGGCCTCGTGCCCCGCGCATGCAATGCGCGCATTGCTCGCACGGCCGCTGCGCGGCACCCCGCACAACTCCGCGTACTACAACCGCAGCACACCGCCCAGCTTGCGCATCTCGCACCCGCGAGTGGCGCTTCCCACTCCCATGCGGCACTTGGCGCTCGCACGTAGTGTTGGTCCCCGCGCATGGCGCTTGGCTTCGACGCGAAGCGCTTGGCGTAGGCGCGCACACGCCTATCAGCCTACGCGCCCAGCCGCGCAGACCGTACCTGATCCGTCCCGCGTTAGGCGTGGACGGGCACGTGCACTATCTATAGTGTATCACCACGTATAGGGGCAATGGCCTGAAAGATCAGGTATTTGGGCATCATTACCCATAATGACTCAGTCCTTTAATGTCGTGAGCCGAAAGACGCGGACACACCCTCCCAATAAGCACGCAGGCCTCTATGCAAGAAATGCCTCCTAGTTAGGGGCCTAACACGCCCCCGCCGAATGAACTTGTCGACGCCCTCGTCGATGCCTGCTGCTCCGCTTCATATGCTCGCTGTAGATCCTCGAACTGCCATAAGTCCGAGTCACGCTCCCAGGTGGCTGATTCCAGTGGTCTGTTCTTCCACTTAATTAGGTATTCAATCTTGTGATAGCAACAGTGACGTCCTCCCTGGTCAATTTCCCGCTTCGCCAGGACTCTTTCTGCTTCTTGATCAAAATGCGCCCGCACATTTGGTGGCGCACGCTGGGGCGGGTTCCCTGCCGCGTATTCGGGATCTGGTACATCTTTCTTCAGAACCGACACATGGAATACTGGATGGACCGCCAGCCGACGGGGAATGTTGAGCCGGTAGGCAACACGTCTGATCTTCGCTACCACTTTGAAAGGTCCATCATAGCGGGGTACCAGACCCTTGTGACGTTGCTTTGCTTGCTTCGTCTTCAACATCTGCACGTTGGTCTTCAACAAAACCAGGTCGTCGACTTTGAACTCTACGTTCCTTTTGTGTTGATCGGCGTACTTCTTCATTCTTTGAGCAGCACTTTTCAATGCCTCACGGGCTTCCTCAATGCAAGCATGATAATTGCACGCAAAGCAGAAGGCCGCGGGGAAATGTTCGTTCCCCTTTCTTTTCACAACTTGCGCTGGAGTCAATGGCTGTCTTTCCATTGCAATCTACGACGAGTGACCTGTAGCCGAACTCCAGTTGATGTTATGTGCAAATTGTGCTGCATCCAGCAGCTCCACCCAATTCTCCTAATTAACCAAACGTAATGCAAAAGGTATTCTTCGAGCATGGAGTTAACACGTTTCGTCTAACCATCGGTATGGGGGTGGAAGCTCGTTGAGAATTTGAGCTTGGAGCCCATGTACTTGAACCCTAGAAACAACCCGTGAATCTTGTATCTCGGTCGCTAATGATGTCCAGTGGGAGACCCTAGTACTTCGCCACATAGGATATGAACAGGTGAGCCACGCCATCTACGTGCACCTCCAACATGGTGGGGATGAACGTCGCATATTTGGAGAAACAATCCACGACAACCAGGATGGCGTCGTGCCCACACACGCACGAAAGGCAAGTGATGAAATCCATTGAAATAGACTCCCACAGTCTGCTCGCCCTCGAAAGAGGTTCCAGCGTTTCAGCTGCCTTTGCCTTCTCCATCTTGTCTTGTTGACACACCAGGCACGAACGAACATAGGCTTCTACATCTCGTTCCATTCCCGGCCAGTGATAGCTGCTGGAAAGGAGTGCAAGCGTCCGGGCCTGCCTTGGGAGTCCAGCGTGGGGTGCGTCGTGTGCCTCATAAAGGAGCTTCCAGCGCAGCCCACCCATACGCGGCACATACGACATGTTCCCATTTGTGTATATAATGCCATCCTCCATCCAGAATCTCCTTGTCTCACCTGTAGCAATGCGCTTCATCAGGCGAACGGCTTCTGGATCATCTTTCAGCACCTACTTGATTTCATCGAGAATACTTCCTTGGGCAGCTAAAAGAGCGGCCACAAAAAATTCTGGTTCTTTGCGGCTTAGGGCGTCAGCCCCTTCATTGGCACGCCCCGGCTTGTACTTCAAGATGAAGTCGAACTCCGCCAAGAAGTCTTGCCATCTTACTTGTTTCGGGGTCAGCTTCTTTTGGGACTCAATGCAAGTGGTGGCCACATTGTTGGTGTAGACCATGAATTTCCCTCCGAGGAGATAGTGGCACCAAACTCTCAGGCAATGTACCACCGTTGTCATCTCCTTCTCGTGTACTGAATATCTTATTTCTGCGTCGTTCAGCTTGCGGCTCTCGTAAGCCACGGGGTGTCCGTCCTGTATCAAGACACATCCAAGTCTGAAATCATAAGCATTAATATGTACCTCGTATGGTTTGTTGAACTTGGGCAATCGGAGCACCGGTTCACTAGAGACTGCACTCTTCAACTTGTCAAATGCTCTTTGACACCGGTCTGTCCACTGCCACGTCACATCTTTCTTCAACAAATCCGTCAAAGGGCAGCTAGTCGAGAGAAGCCTTTGGTGAACTTCTCATAGTAATTAGCCAACCCAAGGAAAGATCTCAACTGTGGCACTCCCTTCGGCTCTGTCCAATTCCTGATAGCCTTCACCTTCGAGGGATCCATGCACACACTTCCCTTCCTGACTAGGTATTCGAGGAACTCAATCTCCTGCAAGACAAACTCACACTTTTTGTGTCGAGGTAGAGCTCGTGCTCCTTCAGCTTGGCCATCACCTTCCTCAGGTACCTCACATGATCATCCAAGCTCTGGCTGTATACGAGAGTATCATCCAAGTACACAACAACAAAATCATCGATATAATCCCAAAAATAGTGTTCATGAGGTAGCAAAATGTAGCATAAGCGTTCGTGAGCCCGAAGGGCATCATGCAAAATTTGAAGGATCCGTAGCGAGTCACACACACCGTCTTTGGTTCATCCCCCTCCTTGATCCAAACTTGGTGGCACCCGCTCTTCAAGTTCATCCATGAGAAGTAGCGAGCCTCGCTGAGCCTGTCAAACAGCTCTTCAACATTCAGTACAGGATATTTATTTTTCACTGTTACCTTGTTCAACGCTTGGTAGTCTACACAAATCTAGAGCGACCCGTCCTTCTTCTAGAAGAGAACTGGGCGCCGAAGGGAGCCTTGGACGGCCAGATGAGCTTGCTTTCCAACAGTTCTTGAAATTGTTTTTTCAGCTCCTCTAGGTAAGGGGGGGCATCTTAAAGGGTGCCCGCGCAGGGGGACGTATACCGGGAGCAATTTCATCCTGCCTGGGTGGCAGCTTCGCGGGGAGTTGCGCGGGCATCACCCCGGCAAACTCCCGTAGTATGTCTGCAATTGGCCTTGGTAGTCCACCCGTGGCTGCACCGGGGTTGTTATCGTCGGCGTCACCCAAACTAAGTGCTGTCAAACGGGCTGGTGCACACCCCTGCCTTTCACCCTTTTTCCGGGGTGTTGGCCCTCCTATGGTGACGAGGAAGGTCTCTTCCCCCTTCCTCAATCTATCCTTGATTTGCATGGTGGACAAGAGAGCTGTGTTCCCCAGCATCTGAGCCCCTTGGTCCCTCATGAAACATGGGTGAGATCCCTCCGGGAACAACACATCGCAGTACTGGGGAACACAATTGCGCATGATCTTATCAGGAAGTCGAGCCCCAGGACGGCCGTGAAGCCATCCATGGGAGACACCATGAAGTTGGTCCGGCCCTCCCACGTTCCCACCTACAGCAGCACCCCTTTGGCCACACCAACGATGTCTCGGGCCTCCAAATTGACGGCCTTGATCTTCCCTGCGCTTGGAGAAAGCTTCAAGCCGAGCTTCTTCGCTTCTCGTTCTACGAGGATGTTGTGCGTCACCCCCATGTCGACCATGGCCGAGGAGGGTTTGCCGTTAATCAATATCGAAACGTGCAAGAGGTTCAGACCCTCATACTGGACTAGGGTTCAGTGTCACCGTACTGCTACCCCCTGGAACATCCAGTTGGGCCGGCTGTCCCTCTCGGGCAATCCTTCATGTAATGGGGGGCCCCGCAAGCAAAACAAGTTAACTTGTTGCCCCCACCGCCTGGAGCCTGTCTCCACAGTCTTGGGCTCTTGCCCTTGTCTCGGCTCTTGCCGTGGCCTGGCTTGAACTTCCGTTTCAGGCCTTGACTACTTGGTGTTGCTGGTGCCTCACCGCGTTCTTGGCGCGGCTTGTTTCCCTTCCCGGGTTTATCGTCTGCTTTGGCGGGTCTAGCGGGGCGGAGCTCCGTTCCTTCCACGACTTTGTAGGCCGAGTTTAGGTCTCTACAATGTCTCCTCTTGAGCTTTGTCTGGAGCTAGTGGGGAAGGCCCTTAGCGAAGCGATAGAGCTTGTCCGCCTTAGACATGTCGGTAATCCTCCTGATTATGGACACAAACTGGCCCACATACTCTCTTGGGTTACCCGTCATCCTGAGGTTTTCAAGTTCTCCCCTTGCAATCCACGTCATGTTGTGCGGCATGAAGTTCTCCTTTATCTCACGCACAAAGTCTTCGTATGTGGGAGGTGGCCAATTTTAACACTCCTCTCGCTGATACCACCACAACTTCGCTTCGTCTGTTAGGAAGTAGCTAGCATGCAGCACTTTCTTCTCATCTGAGAGTTCTCTGTCACCAAAATACCGGTCGTAGTCGTATAGGAAATTCGCCACTGTGTCTTCCCTGTGGGACCCGTCGAACCGTAGTGGAGGGAGTGTGTGCTTTTCTCCATCGTCACTGCTGGGACAACTACTGGGGCCTTCTTCCAGCTTTTCCACCTTAAGTTTTAGGGTTAGGACCATCTCGGTCAGCTGGCGGATCGTGTCCTCGTGTTTTCTCATAGCTTCTTCGAGGACTTCCTACTTTTGGCGGGTCTCCACCCGCAATTCTCATGTCTGACTTTGTCTCGTCGTGGTTCTTGTCAACTTGGGTCTTCAAATCAAACATGTTCTTCTACAGCATCCTGGAGTTGAGCCTCTGCTCTTTCTCCTTCTGCCGTCTCTCTTCGTGTAACTGCGCGCGAAACGACTCCATCTCCTCAACTAGAGTCAAAAGCACAGGGGGAGGCGATCCAACCTGGCTCTGATACCAGTTGTCACACGGTCAAATCCCGAGCTAGGTCTCTTGCTCGAATTTGGCGTGTGTCGGCCTCAATGTTCAGGGCAAAACATTGAGCAACCTTGATCTCTTGCAGTGAAAGCTTTGCAAATGCTTAAGATCGCATAGAAGGGGTTAGAGGATATGGTGGGGATGCAGCCCCGTCAGGGAATAGGGTCTTTGCATTAATATCATAAAATAGTACATCATTGTTAGGACCATTACATGGGGGAAGACGAGGGTGATACAACAAATGAGACGAGGTGCCTTGAGCTAGGAATGCCACCTAGTTAGGGGCCTAACACCATCTCTCACTCTCTTCCTCTATCTCTCTTATACTCTCCTTCTTACTTGCTCCCTCTCTCTCTCTCTCGCTCTCTTCCTATGGTATTCTCTCTGCCTTTCCAATATCTCACTGTCACTCTCTCCCTCTCTCATTCTCACACTCTTTCACAATACCCCTCACTCTTTCATTAGTCAACACTGCTTCAGCACCTGAGTTGACAATATGCAGCGAGATGACCAAGTCAACTTAGCATTGACTAGTCAACATTATTGACCGAAGACCTAAATGATAGATATTATGTGGCCGTCAAGCCAATCACACTACTATGTTTATTTAAGTCCATTGAATAAAATATTTACATTCATTATTATTCCGTGTGATGTTTATAATGAAGTTAATGAATACGTGCAATGACTTAGTGAATTATGATGATATCATAATACAATGATCACTGGTCTTTAAACATGTATTCTAAATATTCCTATTCGAGGATAGTCGAGACGGACATGAAATTATCTAGATAGAATAGCACTAGATGATCCTACTTATTTGATAAGTATAGCTGATCCTATGGCTATTAGTGTGGTGACACTAAGGACAGATAGTGGGTGCTCTTAGGAGAAAGAGTTCACAAAATTGATTCGTATGAATCCCTGAATGGTATTATACCTAAACGTCAATCAGATTGATTCAAATCACGGTTGTATAAGTGATCCACTGATCAGAGACGCCAAGGACATCTCGTGAGTGGACGACTACATTTTGACTATGACTTACGAGCCTCTAATCATGGGATTCAAATAAGTTATAGGTCGGGTGTAGTAAGAGGCTTACGAAGATGATTGAGTGGTCAAGATGGGATCATCTGCCCTCGGTATAAGAGGAGATTGACTCAAGGAAGACGATGCAGAAAAATCCCTAGCCATGGTAGTGAGGATATTGGAGAAGGCGTTCTCCAATGATCCCCGTTACGCATCAATACTAATTGAATGACAGATTAGGGTTTGACGATAAACCATACTCTAAGTCGTTCGAGAGTCTCGTGCGAATGATGGATTATACATATATGGTAACCGATGACGGTAAAGGTTCCATGTGACAGTTCGAGACTACTCGATATCTTCTAGAGCACGAGGTGTAGCTTGGTACCCCACGGGCTGGAAACTTAACTTATCGATTGGGTTAAATCGATCCTTATTTAATTAATCTATATGTTGATATAGTTAATTAATAAGGTTGGTCAGTAAATATGTTATTAGGCCATTGAAGTTATTTACTAGAATGATACATGGGCCTAGAGGGTCACACGCACAAGGTCATAAGGGCATTGGTGCATATATTTTTCTTTGGAGGGTTTTTGAGAAAAACTTTAAGTGAAATATAAAGAGGGAAAGGGGTCTCATTTGAAGCACCCATGCAAGCCTGATTTGAGAGCCTCTCCCCCTCTCCACTAATCCAAGGAAGAGTGCCTTCATAGTGAGGAGATCTTCTAGACTTTCAAGAAGAGTTGAAGAAGAAGACGTGGAGATCCAAGCGTCGAGTGGTCGCGTGGATACTTCTAGAGGCCAGACGCGTGAACGGCTTCAGAACGATCTCAGAGCAACAAACTCAAGGGTGGAACGAGCTCCCCAAAAGGTACCTGCAATGTTGATTTTAAAGATTGATTGTGAATCGATTGACCGCGCTTTTGCATCCATGGAAATGTGATTTCCATGGACGACCCAAAGCATAGAACCCAACACGAACCAGACCGAGCCTGGGCTGAGACTGAGACCGGATCTAACGTTAGGGCTAGGTTTAGGTTTTTGGTAAAACCGGATCGAGACCAGACCGTGTCCTTCCCTAGTTCTATTTAGTGTGTTATCTATATTACAAGGAAGAGACAAAATAAAAAATAATATATAAAAGATTTGGATTTATTGGGCCAGCTAGGGCCGATCAAGCACATAAGCGCCCAAGCTAGCCAAAGGAAGGCGAGCACAAGGCGATCAAGTCCGCCTGGAGTCAGCAAGGTGCAGCGCCCAACAGGCAAGCCCAATCGGCCACACAAGGAACACAAAGGCCCTTTCAGACTCATAGATTGGGCCATAGTGTAGACAAGTTCGTGCACTCAAGAGGTAAGTTGTTTTGATTCATAAAAGAATATATGTCAAAATATTTATATTGTCACAATTTTCTAAATTTCCCAATATGGGATTTAGAATCCTACAATATATCTCACTCATATTGGGTCAGGCCGATGACAAGAGTGTGATCGTGACCCAAAGGGTTGCGATCTTAAGAAAACAAGAAGTAAATTGAGACCGTGTTTCAAGCCAACCGGGCCCAAAGCCCGTATCTTTTCAGGCTTATTTTAAGAGGCAGATATGATCTCATCCATGAGATCTTTTCAAAGAAGATCGGACTGTGAGATCTATCCCATTTTTTTAATTTTTTTCTCTTCTTCCAGGGATCCTATTGGCTATTGTGGCTAATGCGGACATGGGACCCTGCTGCGGATGAATCAAAGGAAAGCGTGGTGACGAGGCAACTGATGGGGCAACTGACAAGGCGTGTTGACATGGCAATGTGGGTGCACCGAACTTATCCAGGTCTACGGCTGTGATTTAATCACAGTCGTTGGACCCAGATGAAGGGGATCAAATGGCCAGGGCCATTGTTGTCCACCCTCACCCTTGGTCGTCGAAGCCATCGGCCGGAGGCCATTTTTAGCTGGCAAGGGAAGACCGCGAGGTGATCCAATGGCCTAGTAGGACCCCAGGGCCGCTTGATAACTTGCAATTTATAATGTAAAATTGATTAATATTACATATATATGTCTGTGTTCTAGTGGCCATATTTGCATGTTATCATAATTAAATGGACATAAATGGCCCGCACTATATTTTCATGATTGGTTTTAATTTTTTTAGTATTTTTTACATGACATTTGACATTAGTGTATTGAAGATTTATTTTTTAGGGTATAAAATACTTGGCTAGAGGTTGTTAAGGCTTTTACTATTTTTTATGGAATTTTTCCATATTTTTTGTAATTTTCTGACCATTATATAGCCAAGAAATAAGTTTTAGAATTAAAAGAATATATTTTATGATTTACTTTGCATTTAAAAAAAGATATTTTTAATTAAAATTATGTGGTGTCCACATCATTTGCCTGAAGATTCGGTCGAATGATTGGATGCGACAAATCAGCTTTTTATAGGCTCATTATGGCATCGCAATGCACGATGCCATAATGAGCAAATCATTACGTCGATGACACCTGGCACGAGCAGCGTGGAGAAAAGGTAAAGTTTTCTTTTTACCCTTTTGAACTATTTTTTTCAATAAATACACGCGGAGAATCAATAACCATTTGCAATGAATGCACGCGACGACTCAATACTTCGCGTGCATTTTTAAAGCGATAAGATTACCATTCTTTACATTTTTATTACAGCAAGAAGCTGATGCGGCAACGTGGTGCTCTTCCAGCCGCTAAAAATGTATAATCTCTCTCCCTCATAATGGTAATGATTTCGTTGTTTTTGGTGCACAAAAACGTGGCAGCGCATGATTCGAGGGCAGAGAAAACAAGAAAATAACGTCGGTGAATCAGAAAGTGGCAATTTTTACTTGCGTGGAGGAGAGATAAAAAATCTAACGGCTAGGATTAATCGCTAGTAAAATAGCGATATCTTGAGATCTAGCCATCCCATAGTGCCCAAATTTTGAGTGTAGGTTTGTCTTTTCACCCTCTATGATCCATACGGTTGGATTTTTAGGTCAGAAAGAAGGGAAAAACCACTAAGGAAGCTCTCCCCCGTGTTGTTTGCCCAGAAAGGACACAGGATTTGATCCTGAAGTTGACAGATCTTGCTTAAAGAATCAAGGTTGTAAGTTTCGTCTTCACTATTTGATATTCTTCTTGAACGATTTCAAAGCGCTAAGGCATGGGCGAAATGTACATGCCCTTAGAGATGATTTTAATTATGATAAGCATTCCAATTTGAATCTGATCTAAGATCTGTCTTTAAATTCTTAGGTCTACATTGTTTCTCATCTCATAGTACATCTTAGCTCCCTAGATTAGAGTCAAATTTCATCTATGATTCAATTTCCCCCAATTCTTTCCACTTTCTCTCTCTAGGTTAGCTCACCTACTTTCTCTCAAGATATTAAAATTGATTGCTGTAAAATTCAATTCAACATCTAAAATACTTAAATCCAAAAACTCATCAATCTTTAAGCCCAATTTAAAAATCCCTTTCTTGCTTATTAATTCCCAATTTTAATACATAAAAATTTGTTTTGACAAATGATCTTGATTTGAATCTTGGTTATCCAAATTACTTTGACACAAGAATCAAAATTATCCTCTCCAGAGTGTTATGAATGAAAATGTTAAGATCACTATAAAGAGTATACTTACTTTTGAGTAATTATAAATCACAATTATACATAACTAAGGCCCATTAAATACAAAAATTATTCATTCGTGAATTAGTTCATAAAAATTAGGATAAAAATTCTTGAGAAGTGCCTCCCTGTGGTTTGACCCATTTCTCATCTTATATTTTCTATATTTTAAAAAAGGGAATTTTATAAATTTATTGCATAAGCTTAAATCCAAACGACACATTTAAACTTGCGTCTAATCACACCAATTTTAGGCTTATCACCGTCCCCCTCCATTGGACGGCCTGGGAGGTTCCTCCCAAACCATTAAAGGCAGCCTGAAGGGCCCCGAATTCCCCATCTTCTGACTGAGATCCAGGAGTGGCAGGAGCAGCACGAGGGTCTTGACAACCTCCAGCTTGCTCAAGAAGCTTCGGGCGGCGTCGGGTGAAGCCAGAGCATCCCTGGATTTGAACATGGACAGAGGAGAAGAACGAGGGAACTCCTAAACCAAAGCTTGGAGACGAAAATCGGTGTTGCCACTATCGTCTTTGAATCAGGGAGATTCAGGTATTCTTATGAGTCTCTATAGTTGAATTACACCCTCTGGATGCATTAGTTCTAACACAATATAGACAGATCAATTTTTGTTTAAATTTGGTATCGCAGCCTCTTTGAGACATTTTAACAAACAATTGTGTGCTTTCAATTTTTTATTGATTTATATAAGTTTGCTTCTACCAACCTTATAAAAATTAAAAACATATTCATCTACTCTACCCCGACTTATCACAGGCATTCTATAGAACACCTCATGGGTGTTCAACAGAACTACCCTTCTTAATTTGATTTCCTATTATAAAAATATAAAAAACATCTATGCAACTTCTATTGGGCATTTTGTCGAGAACACGAGGGGCGTTTGACAGAAAACCCTCTTTATCCGTGATTTTCTGCTATAAAACCTATATAAAGTACATGTAAAAATCATATGGTAATTAAATAGATCATACATTTCTCAGAATTCGACCCCCTCTTAGGAATTTGGTCTAACTCCAAGTTATCTATAATATCTAATATCTTAATTCTTTATTATTCTTAGTATCTATAATATATATACATACACAATCAGATATTATGTCTTCTCTATTTCTCTTATTCACCTATTATTCTATCTACTTACTGCTACTTATTTCTTCTTTAGTATTATTATTATAGCTTATTAACTAACAACTCAATTATTAAAACCATCTCTAAAAGGCCAGTCCTTGTGGAGATGACCTTACTCTAAATATACATTTGAGTAAGTTTATATCTATTATCAAATTATTTGATAGTAGGCAAATTAAATTTACAACGACATTTAAAGTAACTACCCAATTTGCCTTCATCAGGATCTTCGCTAGATAAACCATGAAAATTAGGCAAGAGGTTACGGAAAGCCTTATCTATCAGAAAGTTTAGCCCTTCGTTCAATGGACAATGAATAGTTTTATTTGCCGTAGTACCTATGGGGTTATAATCCTCTCTCATTTTCATTCTTCTTTCTCATGATTTTGAGGTTGTGCACTCTCATCATAATCCCCCATTTCAGATTTTTTTAATCTTGAAAAGCAATAATTTCTTTTTAAGACAGTAGCTTAGATTTTTAAGATCTAGTATTAACCATAAAATGACACATAATATTAAAAAATTAAAGGATTAACTGTAAAGGAATATCCCTATGGTCTGCCTTTAATGTGCTTATACATTAAAAATATGTATGAGAATAAATAATACCAAAAATAAATTCACTACCTTAATGACACCTGCTCCCTAGAAATGAGGCCAGTAGATAAATCAAAAAATACTGCTCAATATTTCATTTGAGGCTTATGATTTATGTAAAAATATTAAAATTTTTCTTACGAGCACAGAGAAAGGTTTGAATAAAAAATGACCAGGTATTGAAAAAAAGATTTTTAGTTAATATTTACTTTTTTGGTTTTATGTTTCTAAAAATAAATCTTAGGAATGACATGGGTATCAAAAGAATGAATCTTCCGTCAATTTGTAGTTTTTAAGATTGTATATTTTATGAATTTAATCATAGGAATTACCTTGGTATTGAAATGTTGATTTTAATCTTATAATATGAAGAAAACTTATGCAAAAATTCAAAAAAACTCTAAATTATGCTATGTAATCTTGTTTATCCAAAATTGAGTAGATAAATTCAAAAAATTATGGAAATTATGCTAATAAATACTAAATAATACGAATTAAATATCCAAAGCCGGTGCTTCATTAGCATTGAGTTGTGGTGGATTGTGGACAGTGTGCACATTGTGCATGGACTAAGAGGAGTGGAATTGGATTTTATCATCATTGATTATGATTTGAATGTCTACAGATACAGTGGAACGAGTGATTTGGATTTAACATCCATGGTTGATTTTGGAAAAACTATATGGCTACCTTTTATATTGATGGGAGTGTACTTATAGACCTGAGATGGATGGATGGATATGAGAGATAAAGATAAAACTGCCCTAAAAATTTTAGCCCAAAGTTGAGAATTCTGGCCATTGATTATTTCTCTCTCCTCTTTGATCCACAATATGGATTGCTGGTGTGGTATAAAATCCTCATTTCCCCAAAAATAATATTTTAAACAACTGTTTAAAGTAGACTAATATAATTTTAATCAATCCTTAAAACCCGATGGTCTAAACACATTGGCATGAATCAGATGCATTCTTTCTTAATTCCTCAAGAGAGATGCGTTGAGCTGCTCAAGTGCAACCTTTTGAGGCATCTGTGTAATCTCTTGCATGTTAAATATCCTCATTTATTTCAATGATCTGTTATTGATCCCCCATTTCTGTTATGTTCTAATCACATCAAAGTGGAGGGAAACCAAGTAGAGAATGTAGTAGAAGGATGGGAAAATAAAGACTTCATCACATCAATACACAGCTAATTTTTTTCACAAAATCCTTAAACTTTGGTTAAATCTTTTGAAGTACAAAATACCATTTGTGTGTAACACTCTATATCCATGTATCATTCTAATTAGTGACTCCAATGACCCAACAACCTTTTATGGCCAAATTAACTATTTATTCATGTATCAACTTATAGATTAAATAATCAAATATCAATTTAATTAAATTGAAAGGTAAAGTTTCTATTACATGGGGTGTCAAACTACATCAAGGAAACCTTCTATGGTATTCTACTGCCTCAGACAAGGACTTCATCACATTATCTTCCTTTACCTATCTCCTGTTAGACCAAGGGTGGATGATGCCACCTTGTTTCAGCCAAGTTCAAATGGTTTGGTTTCTTAGATGGTACGTCATTGTCAAAGCATAATTGTGCATCCACAATATGTCTCTATTGTCTTAGGTATAAGGATCAATTACACATCTGTGATATGAATCAACCTGATCAATAATTTGGTATGATACCATTCAAGGATCCCTATGGATAAACTAATTAAACTATTTTTTTTCCTAAAGAGCACCTCGCACCTATCCTTAGTGTCTTTAGACTAGTGTTTACCAAATCAGCCGTACTCATCATACGCACGAGACTTGATAGTGTACTTCAATCCAAATATTTCAATCTCTTGATCAATTATCCTTTGAATTGGAGTATTTTAAATAAATGGTTAAATATTAGTGATATGACATTATGATAAAATCATAATTCACTTAGTCATTACATGTGTTATTGACTTGATTATAAGAATCACACATGTATTCTAATGAATATATTATAACAATGAATATTTAATGAAATATGGAATATGTGATTGGCTTGTCATATATTTCCATCACACATCACCTAGTATGGAACTGATTTCAGTACCACTAGGCTCCCATAAAAGTACCTTCAGTCCATTAATTGCTGCAATGATAGATCTCCTCTAGAAAATTATAAATCCTCCTTGAATATCTATTTGATCTTCTCACCAGCTAGGCTCACTAGAAGGGGAGAAATATCAGTAAGGGAGAAGATAGGGGCTCCCAAGTCTGGCTAATATGGGCACCTAAATGTATGGCCCCCTCTATTCATACTTATTTTGATTTTTTACAAAACCCCTATAATTTAAGTATATCCAGCGATGTCTATTTACCTTGTGGGTGTGATCCTCAGAGCTCATGTATTGGTCAAGTTAATAATTATTAGCCAATCTTATAAGGTCTTATCAATTAGTTATTCATTACTTATATTACTGATAATAATTTTAATTATTTATTAATTAATAATGGATTAATTTAAACCAAATGATTGGTTAAATTTTCAGCTCGTCAGGTGCTAAGTTACACCTTAAAATTTAAAATATACAAAGTATTAAATTTACTATCCCATGCAACATTTACTTAATTAATTGGGTAATTAATAATTGAATTATGCTGATGTATGATCCCTTCCCAAGGTATTGTAGATATCAGAGAAGATGCTCCCTGGTATTTCAACTACCATAGTGAACCTATGTCTTTAGTGTCTCCACACCAAAGACCACAAGATCATCCATATTGATCATCTACTCAATATTAGAAAGTATCATTCTTTCTGGATGTTTTGATGGATGTCTCAAGTATCCTTTCAATTTATAATATTAAGAATAATTTTTAGAGACAAGTGATGTTGCAGGGACCACCAATGTTGCATCTGATAATGAGAAAGGGACCCTTTCCTTGATAATGGAATAAAGAACAAGGTAGTATTCTATTTGTGAAAGTTATTTTTAAAAATTTCCCATATCATGATCCGATTTCATCATTCTAGACAACTTTGATCATTCTCATTCAATATCTAATCCAGCTGATTCCACAAAGTTAGAGTACTCTACAACCTGTTTCTGAGATATGTGGGATCCCAAGATTTGTGACCAACTTTGTGGCTTCAACAGCCCATTTATATGGTCTCTCTAGCGCATTACGCCAACTTTTTCACTCTATGCAGAGATCTGATAGGCCCGTACATCCTAAAATCAATATAACAAGCCCAGGAAATCTATATTCTGATATTAATTTTTTATGATCTAGAAAATCACAATAAATCATGAATAAAATAAAGTATAATTTTGGTTTCATTTTCATGATTGAAAGTTCTAGTCATTTTCACGATCCAACAAGGACCATCCCGCGAGTTCAAGGACTACGTCAACACAGATGGTTACCCGTTCTTCAGAAACAGGCTGTGTGACTTCCTAACTTGGGAATGTCATACGTGAGGTCTTAGTGGCCACTTTGGCCGTGACAAGACCATAGCCACTGTAGAATACCAATTCTACTAGCCCAGCTTGAAGCACGACGTTGGCAATATTGTCGCCAAGTGCCGCGTATGTGTGTTGGCCAAACAGGTCAAGAAGAGCGTCGGGTTATACACCCCGTTACTGGTGCCCAACCGACCATGGGACGTTGTCAGTATGGACTTCATCTTAGGGTTGCCCCAAACCGTACGACGACATGACTCTATCATGGTCGTTGATAGGTTTTTGAAGATGGCGCACTTCGTGCTTTGTGCGAAGACATCCGACGCAACTCAGATTGCACAATTATTCTTCCAAGAAATTGTGCGTCTCCGACCGAGACGTTCGTATCAAGAGTTACTTCTGGAAGACCTTGTGGAGTCTCCTCTGGACGAAACTTAAGTTCTCGACGGCTTACCACCCTCAGACTGATGGTCAGACGAAGGTAGTCCATCGAATCTTGGGTAACCTACTTCGGTCCCTAGTAGGTGTGTACCTTACGATGTGGAATTTGATAATTCCACGCTCTGAGTTTGCTTACAATTCCTCGGTGAATCGAACCACTGGGTTGAATCTTTTTGAGATTGCTTATGGCCAAGCTCCTTGTCGACCCCTCGACCTAGCACACGTAGATCCTCATGTGAGGGTTTTTGAGGATGGTCTTGCATTCGACCAGCATGTTTCTTCATTGCATAAGCATATTCATGATAGAATCACAAATCAAAATGCAATGTACAAGCAGGCTGCTGACTTTCATCGTCAACCCCTAGTGTTCGATGTGGGAGACTGTGTGATGGTGAGACTTAGACTGGAGAGATATTCTCCTGGGATGGCAACTAAGCTAAATGCTCGTAGCATCAGCCCGTTCTCGATCTTCTGAAGAGTGGGCGATAACGCCTACATCGTCGAAATCCCTTCTACGTGGGGGATCAGCTCCACGTTTAACGTGGCATTCCTACGACGTCTATGGCCAGTTGTTGTCTACGGCGTCATGGAGGACAATCTACGACGTCTATGGTCAGATCTCCTTCAGTTGTTGTCGTTCGCCACCACCAACTCGTCGGAGCCAAGTTCTTCCGACCCCGGGAGGATTGATGGAGCGTGCCCAAACGACATCGATAGAACGTCATCGCAGCCATCCTCACCGTCAATAACATCACTGCCGGTCCGTGTCCTACCCGACTGGCACGCCAAAGCATCTGTGAAGACGCCTGAGTTTAAATATCCCGTGTAGAGCACGTCCGCACACGTGTTCGCATTTTAATTATCTGTTTTCATTCGTTTAATTTTCTTTTTGGTCTTCGTCACGATGAGTACACCCTACTCGTCATGACACATATGTATCATCGTGTTTTTTTATCCGTCCGTATTGTTTTGTTTTCACGTGTTTAATCTCTTATTTTCTTTATTTGTGTTGTAATAGGGGGGGTCTCTTATTGGACTTCCCCTTGTTGGACCCATTTTAAGGGGCCCATCATGACTTATATAAGGCCATGATGGGCACCACGTTCCTCAGATCTGGTTTTATTCTGGAAATTGTTGTTCATTTATCAGATCTCATCGTGAGAAGAAGAGAGGGAAGAAGAGAGGAAGGAGGAAGAAGGATAGGAGAGAAGAAGAGGAAGAAGAGGGGAAAGAGAATAGGTAAGGGAAAGGGAAGGGACATATCACACTTCCAACCTCCCAACGCACCTGCTGATTCTTGGCTGAGTGCTCGACATTGTACAACGCTAGAGCGAGCTTTCTCAGACATCGTTTGGCAACCAGTCGTCAGTCTTGATCTCCCCGTACGCGTGTGTCTGTTGCACAGACCACGTGCGATCGAACGATCGTGTCCCCAGCTACGTTGCGGTGCAACTTTGGGAAGCTACGCGGTCGACGATTGTCCACAAACCGTCGGATTCGTGAGTCCCTCATTCGTGCACCTTGACGGCACCGACTGTGTGGGTGGAAAGGTTTCCCCCCGGGATATCGTAGCCATGTCTGTGCCGCTGCCTACGCCCTTGAGCGGTTGCAAGGCTTGTGCACATCCCAGGAGCCCGTGACGTCTCCAACCGATGGACACGAGAAGTGACTTTGTCTGGAGGTCATTCGACGCCATTGTTAGTGCCCACGATCCACTAGATTGTGTCACGGCACGTTTGACTCCCAGGTGTCACTCATACCACTAGAAGCCACCGCATTTGACCGATGGAAGGCACACGACATTGCGACATCTCTATCTGCCAGATTCGGACTTGTCCGTCGATTCGGCCCCAGCGATCCCCATGATCCCACTGAGCGATGACCGACCAACAGTCTTTGCCCGCATCGAGCGCTGTGTCACGCCCGTATGATTCTGTTGCACCGTTTGTCGGTGACAATGCATCGGCCAGTGTCAGTGGCACCGCGCGCACACTCCGATCACATGTACTGCTCGACGCTCGACGTGTTCTAGCTGCCGTCAAGTGCTTGCCGCTGACGTGATCCATGCCACTGCCACATTCACACCAGTATTCGCTGCCTACATTTCACGTAGTCACAGTGGTTTCTACACGCAGTTGCCACTATATCCGGACGTGCCTGCGCTCACGCTGTGCCTTCCTCTAGTTCTAGCTCTTCTATGGGATTCTCTATCTCTCTGTGTCCTCTTCACCTCCAATCTTCTACTACCGCTCCAACGCTGCTCCATGGCTGCCTGTTGAGCTATCACGTGCCCATCTTTGGCACACCTCCACCGCACTCACCTCACCTCTATCGGTTCGCGCTGATGAAGACACCGACGACGAACACTGCCACCGACGAGGTACGTCGTTCCCCTGTGCTTGTTAATTACATTACTTTCTACATTATATTTTTGGCTGCACTCTACCGCGCTTGGGTGAGTTAGGTGAGAGAATTTATCAAGAAGATTACAAATTTGGGTGAATTCTTTGGTACGGGTCGAGCCCGTCCATTACGTGTGAGTGTCAACGGAAAGTCTTCTGTTCGATGACGTAGTCATGGTTGTCGCTCCAACGAGGGTCAGAAGGTTACCGTCACCATCATCGGCCGCCCACCCCGGAGTTGGGAACTCGGCAACTTCCTTGTGAGTCGGACCTGCACGTACACTCATTTGGCATTTCATTCCATCACGTCGTTACATTCAACTTAGTGAATTACCCGTCCGGACGCCGTCAAAGACGTCCGACATCAGAAAGTAGGAGTACCTCCCATATTTTTTTACAATAATGGATTCTTTTTCAAGAAGTGGGATGTGAACGTGTGGAAATTTGGGCAACTCAAATAAGGTGTTTTGATCCCACAAAGCCCAAAATAAGTTCTACCTCCTGAAGTTGTTTGATCCCAAAGGTTTTTTTCAAGATGTTAAATAAAGCTTATGTTCCATGATAGGAATGCAAATATAAAAAATAATACCTTGTGAAATTGAACCATCTCTTGAACTATGCCGAATAAAATATATGAGATCAACAAAGACACATCAGTTGGCATATATTATCTGATAAAATAGATGAAACTTACAAAATTATTCAGAAAATAGCTGAATTTAATGACAAAGAAAATATATGTTGTGTCGACCAAAATATTAAAAAAGGAAAATCAATTATCTACTTAAAGTTTATTAATATAAAAATATTTTTCAAGAAAATATTTTCAAGCTCAACTTGCCAGTCATAGAAAGAAATTCATAAACATCTCTGGATTGATGACATACCAGATATGAAAACAGAGTTTTGTGATCCCTCTATGGATCAACTTCAGGATCCTTACTGTATTTTTTGTTGTCCTTTTGTTTCATTCATAACATCAGAAGTTTGTGAGAGCAATGGAGGCCAAGTTATCAGTTTATGTTTGAAACACACATGCAAGGATAGTGTAAAATACAAGTTATAACTTTTATGCTTTCGTTTTGTGTGTAAAAAATAAATATTTATCCAAATAGATTTTCTTAAAAATAATGCAAAGCATGAAACATGTATCACATATAAATTACTTAAATCCTTCATTAATCATAAACAATCATATCAAACATATTAATGAAATATAACATCATAGATTAACTTCACTCAACCTCTAGGAATATCAAACAGTATAAAGTCGATTCCTGCAATGAGAAACAGAAAATTTACAATATTATTTTTTTAGTCAATTCTGTGGTACTATGACTCATTCGCAGGACATATCTCGATATAATTTCTGTATTTTCCATCCTAATATGCTTTAGTAAATATTTATTTTTCCATTCTATTCAATGTACATGGTGTCTGAATTATATCTGTTTCCCTGAGATTTTTATGCTCCTCGTATTCAAGCTAAAAAATTCAAAGGAACAATTGGAATGACTGAATGATCATCAATTTGGAATCCAGTTGCAGATTGATGCTCTTTTTGGTATTGTGTAACACATGGTACATTTTTCAGTGTTTTCTTCATTTATTTACTCCATATATATATAAAGTACATTTATATACAGGTGAATGGGTTTGGTGAGAGGGTATGACATATCTCGAATGGATTGACATTAAAATTCAATTTATATCAAAATTTCAGAAAATTATGAAATCGGAGAATGAAGCTTTGAAAATGTGTGATATTCTATTTCATCTTTCTCACATATAAATAATAGTGGAGTAAATGGCGTTCTATATGACTAGACATTAAATGATACTATTTTCATTAAAAATACTGTTGCTATTTTAAATGATATTATTTTATAATGTCAAGGATATATTTTATAATTTCAGAAGACAGGTTTAGATTGGATCAACTATTTTCTCTAACGATCCGGGCAACTTTTTGGGGAACCAACAATTTTATCATAAGTCTAAGTCTCTTGTGATAAATGTTTGGGGAAATCAACTACGTTTTACTAAAGCTATGTTGAACTTCTGTTATTTCGTTCTCTTTAGATAAATTATCCGGGCATTCTCCAAATTTCCCACATCCTACAGCTGTAACGAATGGCCTAAACATGAAGCGATACTGAAAGAGAGACCAACATGTAGATAGAATAGAAAGTTGTAGATAAGATGAGAGATAAATGTGGATAAATAGAGAGAGGTAGATAAAACGAGAGATAGACAAACATAGATGGATCGAACGACAGTGACAGATACAAGGATGGAGAGCGATAGACAGATATAAAGAGAGATACAGATATAGATGGAGATAGAGAGAGATAGACAAATAGATGGGTAGACTAATGGACAAAGATGAAAAAGAGAAAGAGAGAGACAGATAGAGAGAGAGAGAGAGAGGTAGAGGGAAACTGAGATAGTAGAGCTCGAGAGGTAGAGAGAGACTAAGAGTTAGAGAGAGGTAGGGAGACTGAGAGAGAGAGAGAGACTGAGATAAAGATAGAGAGAGAGAGGCTGAGATACAGACTGATAGAGAGAGACTAAGAGTTGAGAGAGGTAGAGAGACTGAGATAGAGAGAGAGAGAGACTAAGAGTTAGAGAGAGGTAGAGAGAGACTGAGATAAAGAGAGAGAGAGAGAGAGACTAAGAGTTAGAGAGAGGTAGAGAGAGACTGAGATAAAGATAGAGAGAGACTAAGAGTTAGAGAGAAGTAGAGCGAGACTGAGATAAAGATAGAGAGAGAGACTTAGAGTTAGAGAGGTGTAGAGAGAGACTGAGCTAAAGATAGAGAGAGAGACTTAGAGTTAGAGAGAGGTAGAGAGAGACTGAGCTAAAGATAGAGAGAGAGACTTAGAGTTAGAGAGAGGTAGAGAGAGACTGAGATAAAGATAGAGAGAGGCTGAGATACAGACTGAAAGATAGAGACTGAGATACAGATAGATAGAGAGACTGAGATACAGATAGAGAGAGAGAGACTGAGATGGAGCTAGAGAGAGACTGAGATAGAGATAGAGAGAGAGGTAGAGAGAGACTGAGATAGAGATAGAGAGATTGAGAGATAGAGAGAGAGGTAGAGAGAGATTGAGAGATAGAGAGAGGTAGAGAGAGACTGAGATAAGATAGATGGAGAGAGACTGAGATAGAAATAGATAGAGAGAGATTGAGAGATAGAGAGAGGTAGAGAGAGACTGAGATAAGATAGATGGAGAGAGACTGAGATAGAAATAGATAGAGAGAGATTGAGAGATAGAGAGAGAGGTAGAGATAATCTGAGATATATATAGAGAACGAGAGGTGGAGAGAGACTAAGAGTTGGAGAGAGAGAGGTAGATATAGACAGAGAGGAGACGTAGAATGGGACTAAGAGATAGAGAGAGGTAGAGTGAGACTAAGAGATAGAGATAGAGAGCGAGAGGTGGAGAAAGTCTGAGAGATAGAGAGATAGAGGGAGACTGTGAGGTAGAGAGAGAGGAGACGTAGAGGGACTAAGAGATAGAGATAGAGAGGTAGATGAGAGACATTGATAGAAAGAGATGTAGCGAGAGAGAGAGACTGTGAGATAGAGAAAGAGAGGAGACGTATAGTGAGACTAAGAGATAGAGATAGAGAGAGGTAGATGAGAGACATTGATAGAAAGAGATGTAGAGAGAGAGTGAGAGATAGAGATAGAGAAAGAGGTCGAAAGAGACTGAGAGTAGAGATAGAGAGAGGTAGAGAAAATGTGAGAGATAGAGATAGAGAAACAGGAAGAGAGAGTGTGAGAGATAGAGATAGAGAAAGAGGTAGAGAGACTGATAGATAGAGAAAGAGATAGAGAGAGGTAGAGAGACACTGAGAGATAGAGATAGAAAGAGAGTCTGAGAGATAGAGACAGAAAGAGAGTCTGAGAGATAGAGATAGAGAGAGAATATGAGAGATAGAGAGAGGTTGAGAGAGACTGAGATATACTGATAGACATAGGTAGAGAGAAAGTCTGAGAGATGGAGATAGAGAGAGAAAGAGAGAGAGAGACTGAGAGGTGGAGATTGAGAGACTGAGATAGAGTGATAGAGATAGTTAAAGAGAGACTGTGAAATAGATGTAGAGAGGGAGAGAGAGAGAGAGAGAGAGAGAGAGAGAGAGAGAGAGAAATTGAGATAGAGATAGAGATACATAATAGAGATAGATAGATGGAGAGAGAGAGAGAGAGAGGGAGAGAGGAGCATATACTGGTATAAAAAATATCTTGGAATTGAACCTTGACGGACTCACCACGCTCATCGAACCACGATTCCACAGAACAAGGATGCCGACGCTGAACCTCACCGTCAACGTCCCGGTCGACGCCGTGGTGGCTTCCGACATCCTCAAGGACGCCACCAAAGCCCTGTCGAAGATCATCGGCAAGCCAGAATCGGTAAATCCTTCTCCAACCTGTCTTCTTCCTCTAGTCGCCCAAATGTTCGATTAAATGCCTCATAGACGACTTCCCTCTCAATCACCCTCTCCTTATCCTCAGTACGTGATGATCGTTCTCAATGGAGGGGTTCCCATTGCCTTTGCCGGCACTGAAGAGCCAGCGGCCTACGGCGAGGTCATCTCCATCGGAGGGCTTGGCCCGAGCGTGAACAGCAAGCTCAGCTCTGCCCTTGCCGAGATTCTCCTCACTAAGCTTTCCATCAACAGCTCCCGCTTCTACATCAAGTTTTACGACTCCGAGGTTAGCACCGCTGTTCCCTCTTCCTTTCTCAGTCGTCAATTCGACGATTGCGCGACTGAATTTCCCCTTTTTTCCCCCTTTTTTGAAGCGTTCCTTCTTCGGATTCAACGGCTCAACTTTCTGAATCGGCTACTTCTGGGAGAATCTCTTCCGTCCGAGTTCCGACTGTTGATTTCCCTGATGAAATCTCTCTCTTTCTCTCTGAATCTTTCCTCCGGAACGGGCTTCTTCGGCCACAGAAGGGACATTGTTCGTCGCGTTGTTTGAATTTGCAGTGAAGGCAGCAATTTTAAATTTTTTCGAAAAGGGTATCTCGGGATTACAAAATTGGAAAGAGGGTCGGTGTTTATCAGTCTTTTCAGTACCCACTGAAATCACTGGCGATGGAAGCCAGCGGCGGCGCCCCCAAACGCGCGGCGGAGGCCGCCGTCTCCGACAGGGTAGACGGCGGAGCGAGCGGCGGACCTCCGCCGTCATCGTCTTTGTTTTCTCCGACCGGTTCTTCGTCTTCGTCGTCGTCATCCTCCTTCAAGCGCAGGCACTATACATCGTCGGGGTCTTCCTCGTTCAAGAAGCTCTCCGGCTACGAGACGGCGTTCCGCGTTCTCTGCCCGGCGGACAAGACGGGAGGCGTCATCGGCAAGGGCGGAGCGATCGTTCGTCAGTTCCGGGAAGAGACCGGCGCGAGGATTCGCATCGAAGATTCGGTACATCGATCCGACGATCGCGTGATCTTGATCGTGGGTGATGGACAACCGAGGAAGAGGAACGGCGGGGGGGAAGAGGCGGATCTCTCGCCCGTGCAAAGAGCCCTAATTAGGGTTTTCGAGAGGATTCTCCGGGTGGAGGAGGAGAAGGTTGGGGAAGGGGAGGATAGAGAAATTCAGGGTCTTGTTGTCTGCAGGTTGCTGGCGCCGAGCTCGCAGGTTGGTTGCGTTCTTGGCAAAGGGGGGAAGATTGTTGAGAAAATCAGGCAGGAGAGCGGCGCGCAAATCAGAGTGCTGTCCGTGGAGCAAGTGCCTGCTTGCGCTGCGCCTGGAGATGAGCTGATTCACGTAAGTTTTTGGTAATGTAGATTATAATCCATCATAAAATGATTCAACTATGTTAATTATGGGATTTTGGTTGGCCAATTTGTAGTGGGGATTGATTATGTGGGTAGAGGCTGAGTCTATCCTAAATTTAAATGATGGGATGAATTAAGCTGTCTATCCTAAATGTAAATGATGAGATGGTTTTGGCTGAGTCTATCCTAAATGTAAATGATGAGATGGTTTTGGCTGAGTCTATCCTAAATGTAAATGATCGGATGATAGAGGCTGAGTCTATCCTAAATGTAAATGATGGGATGATGTATGCTGAGTCTATCCTAAATGCAAATGATGGGATGATATAGGTTGGGTCTATCCTAAATGTAAATGATGAGATGATTTAGGATGAGTCTATATGTAAATGATGAGATGATTTAGGCTGGGTCAATCCTAAATGTAAATGATCGGACGATATAGGCTGAGTCTATCCTAAATGTAACTTACGGGATGATATCGGCCGAGATTATCCTAAATGTAAATGATGGGATGCTGTAGGCTTAGTCTATCCTGAATGTTAATGATGGGGTGATTTATGCTGAGTCTATCCTAAACGTAAGGTTGACCTTCTCATGTGAACCCCCATTACTCTTGAGAGACTAAAGAAAATTCATATCTTTTGTATCGAAAGACTACTCCTCAGGATCAATCGATCATCCATGGACTAAGGTATAATCCCATATTACTTTAATTTAGCGATTCTTTTCGTTGGAAGTCAGTGCATGATCGTTAAGAGTTAATGATCTGGTGAACTTCATCTACAGCTTGAAAGATCTCTCTTTCTTGGGTGCAGATAAGTGGGAGCTTTTCATCCGTGAAGAGGGCAGTGATGGCGGTTTCGGGTTGCCTTCAGGATAACTCGAGAACTGATAATTCCAGTTACTTAGCCGGAAAACCCATGGGAAGTGTAGTTTCTGGCTCAGTCATGGAGAGCTTTCCTCATAGAAGCTTCTCCGGCGGTCATCATCCATCTGATTATCACTCGAGGAAGTTTGTGGAAGAAGATATTTTGTTCAGAATGCTGTGCACAAATGACAAAGTCGGCAGCATCATTGGAAAAGGGGGCTCAATTGTTCGTGCCTTACAAAGCGACACCGGTGCGTCCATCAAGATTGTAGACGCGATTCCTGATTCTGAAGAACGGGTCATCGCCATATCTGCCCGTGAGGTTAATAACTTTTTAGAATACTGTCCCCTTTCTCAGCTTTTTGGCTAAGATCAGGTGTAGTATCTGTTCTTATCAGTTTAATGTCTGATGCGTGGGCCATCAGCCATGCACGACACTAAATTAATTTATCCCTGGGGATAACCCACCATTTCGCCCTTGCATTGCACAATTTCACGGGTCGCACCCCTACACGAAAAAACTAGTTAGATCGCTGTATCCTGATCTGATGATGACTGTTGAATCAATTTTGGCAGAGTTCTGAGCTGAGGCATTCGCCAGCGCAAGAGGCCGTGCTGCGTGTGTATGCTAGACTCGCAGAAGCAGGAGCTGAGAAAGGTCCTGCGGCTTCAGCCAGGCTTCTTGTTCCGTCTCAGCAGATTGGGTGTTTGATGGGTAAAGGCGGGAATATAATTTCAGAAATGAGGCGGGCCACAGGGGCCAACATTCGGATCTTTCTGAAAGAACATGCGCCCAAATGTGCTCAACCCAATGATGAAGTCGTCCAGGTATCTTTCTTTGTCATTGTCATCATCATTGTCATTGTCATCATCATCGTGGTCATTATCATTCTTGAAGTGATGACCAATGGCCATTGCCATTCCTCAAAGCCCAAACACGGAAGACGCGAGTGATGCCTAATTTGTAATCCTATGCCTATCCTAATGTCCATGTGCTTAATCAGTTGGTTTTATTAGATATTTGTTCCTATTGTACTCGAATTCATGATTTTGGGTTTCACTGGGCACATACTACTCGTAAATCTGCCTTAGTTTTGTTACAATTATCAACTGTTGGTCTATTTAAAACCCCGCTTCTGCTAATATCTGCAGATTACTGGTAGCTACAAGTCCGTTTACGATGCATTGCTTCACACGACGAGCAGGATCAGGGAGTTGACTTTGCCTCCCTTGAGATCTGCCAGTATGGGGCCGAGCCACTACATCTCTGGGCATGATGGAATTCCAACGTTGACCAGATCAAGAAGCGAGCTAACGTCTTCCAGTGGATACTCCTCTGGTGGTCTCTCTCACGGCCTAGATCGCTATAGTGGCCACAGCCATGGCCATGGTCCAAGACAAACAGCCAACTGGCCGTCTTCTCGCTCTCATAGTTTGGAACGCGTTGCGGCTTCTTCTGCTGATCAGGTGCCCTATTTCCATACCACCAGTGACATGTCTTGCTTTGACCGCCCGTCCTCGCCCAGACCTTGGCTGCCGGTAATCTAAACTCTTCTTTTTAATTAAAGAAATATTTCCTTGCCGAAGTAGGGATGTGAAAGTTCGGTTTGTTCGTTCATGAACACACAAACGAACACAAATGAACACAACATAAACAAGAACATGTATTTTGGACGTGAACACAAACGAAGAACTGTTTGCGAACATGTTCTTTGGTTTATGAACATCGCGCGCATGAACAAACACGAAAGACGAATTAACCTCAGTGAGTGTTTGTTTATCGGTGAACAACAAACTTCCCATCCCTAGGCCAAAGTTCTGTTCATACTAGAATAAGTTTGTTGTTATTGGCCTTCTAGATGGCGAACAGCGGGAACCAGAGAAACGGTATGGATGATGGAATTGGCGTGATTGCGAGAAACTCTGGAGCTGGAAGGTACACCCCAGTTCATAAGATTACGCCGCTCTCTCTTTTTCTCTAATTTATTGAGGGGAAATGTTCCTATTAGCACCACTGTCGAGGTCGTGGTACCGCAGCAATATCTGGGGTATATCCAGGGGGATAACTCCAGTAATCTCTCCAAAATCAGAGAGGTCAGTCCATTAAAGAAATCCAATAATTCTCCTATCATGACCAAAGTTTTCCTTCTTCTAATGCAAAGTTTTATACAGATTTCCGGGGCGAGGGTGGCTGTCTATGATCCGAAGCCGGGGGCTTTCGAAGGCACGGCCTGTATAACTGGAGCACCGGAGCAGGTCCACATTGCCCGGAGCCTTCTTCATGGGTTCATCCTTGCCGGCCGGGCAGCCTGTTGAAAGAAAAAAACAGTAGAATTAAACTCCAAATTAACGAAGAAAATTGTTTTTTTAATGGGCTTAATGGGCCTAATGGGCTTTCCTGGATACGTACGAGTCATCTATGTCATCGTTTTTGGATGGACGGTGAGAATGAGTCCACGTCACTTATCGCGGCGCCGAAGAAGAGATGCGGTTTTCGGGTAAGGGGCCGGCGGCCCTCTTCTTCTTCCTTGTTTGTGCCGCTGGCAGTGGTCGATCCAGCAACGCCTTCTTCGTCGAAATCTGACGGCTCTGATCGCCGCGCAAGCTCGATCTCTCTCTCTTTTCCCGCTATTCTTCGTCGATTATCTCCTTCTTCAGCGTTCGCCATTGCCGATCCCTGTTCGCCCGATCTCTCGCCCCCCAATTTCTAGGGTTTCGATGTTCTTCTTCCAATCGGCGTCCTTGTAATCCTCCGTTCTTTGATTTCTCAAGGTGCAATTGATTGAAGGCAAGCGCTCGGTGTGTTCGCTGCAAATGCGCCGGAATCTTGTTTCGTAATAGCGGCCAAGCTTTGATTTTTTTCTTTTGCTTCTGATTTTTGGTTGAGAGATGAGTGAGAACACCCCCAAGGGTGGGCTCTATCCTGAGCGCCACATCCATGCCCCGGTGAACGCGCCGTCCTCTATGCACTTGCCCGTTCAAATTGATGAAGTTCATAGCGGAGATGGAAGCGGCGGATTTGTTATCGGTGATCAGCAGATGCTCGTTCGGCAAGATGGGCAGGGGCAGAACTATGGCGCCGTTCAAGATCATGGTGTTCATCAGAAGTATGGCGGGGAAAGTATGGAGGACCAGAATGGGATTGAACGGGATGGGATGGAGGGTGATATGCCTTCGGATGCTGGCAATATGGCTCTGTTACCGGATCCTGGCATGGGTAATCAGCTTACCCTTTCGTTCCAAGGCGAGGTCTACGTCTTCGATTCGGTGTCTCCGGAGAAGGTGATGATTTCTGTCTCTTCCTTCTAATAATCTCTCTCAAAAATTTGTTTTTTTCTAAAACTCATGATTTTTCTCTGATTTTAGCTTCACCTGGATCTGAACCGTGCTCACCGGATTTATATTTTGATTCATGTCTGTCTCTGCATTTCCATCGAATTTTGCGCCATTCGAGTATGGAACGCTAATTGTTTCTTTCTTCTCTGCGGCATTTCTTTCATGACTTTGAAGGAAATTTATTATTTCAATAGTTGGGGCTTGTAAGATTACACGATAAGATGTGGCTCTCGATATATCTACTGACTTGGCGTTCGTGGTTGCTACAGTGTCATCAACTCTGAAAACATTGGGACATTCCGTTAGTAAAATAAGAAATAGAAAACTCTCGCAACATCGGGTGTCTCGAGTGTTTCTTTTTGGCAGAATTTTAGGGATACTGCAGTTCGTTGAATTGCACTTTGTCACCATAAGTCATGTTACGTGGCTTTTAGTGGGCTAAATGTTACTGTATATTTCTTGAATTGTCATGGTTTAGATCTACGCTTGGAAGAATTTGGCACGATTTATGAGATAATTATCCCTAAATGTACGCGGTTCATCCCAATCCAATTAATTTTGTTACTTTCAGACGATCATCTTCGTCTTGCACTCGTTGGCATATTTATTTCAAATTCATGTCGAAATGAAATTGGAGTTTATGTGAGGCCGACGAAGATGCAGTTGCCTTATTTTGTTATTTTTTTCTTGGAAACAGTTTCGGTAAATATACGACTGAATCGATAAAATTGGCATTTATTTACAGGTCCAGGCAGTACTTTTATTGCTGGGCGGACGCGAACTGAACACAAATGTGGCCGCCATTCAGTCATCATCCAATCAAAATAATAAAGTAATCCAACAGATAAATTTTCATCTGTTTAATTATCTCTCTGTGACATTTACGGCACGATTAACGGTGGGAATTGTTGGTGCAGCGTTCAAACTTCCCTCAGAGAGTTGCGTCCCTGATGAGGTTCCGCGAGAAACGAAAAGAGAGAAATTTTGACAAGAAGATTCGGTATACTGTTCGTAAGGAAGTGGCTCTAAGGTATCCATCGCCTTCACGCTAGTCTTCTCTAATTTTTCTGGGTATTTTTTAAGTGATTTCCTTCCATTTTATTCCCTTCTATCTCTCAATTTAGCATGCCTGAGTGGTGGGCGATTTCTCTCTCCTGCTCTCTTTTAGAATGGATACTGACATGGATATTGACTTTTTGATATTTTCTCTAAATTATGTGATTTTATAACCTGTTTTTGTTCCAAAATCATTTGAAGTATCAAGTTTTATTTTTAATTTCTATTTTCTTTAATCTAGGATGCAGAGAAATAAGGGCCAGTTCACCTCGTCAAAATCCAAGCCAGATGATTCGGCAATGGGCGTTACCAGCTGGGATTCTACCCAGTGTTGGGCCGCAGAAGATAGTCGTCCCCAAGCTGCCGCTTCGTAAGCCAATTTTTCCTCCGTATAGAAAAATCAATTAATATTCTCTTAAAAAACAATTTTCTCTTTGTTTCTATAGATGCCATCACTGCGGAATCAGTTCAAAGTCGACTCCCATGATGCGCAGGGGCCCAAATGGCCCAAGAACCTTGTGCAATGCATGCGGCCTCATGTGGGCAAACAAGGTATCATTTCCAGGTTAATTGTTGGTCATTAACTAAATTATTCTGTAGTTAATTTCCAGAGTAGAATTTTAGTGATTTCCTCATTTCTGATGCTCAGGGGACTCTGAGGGATCTATCTAAGAGCAGCACATCCTCTCCCATGCAGGGCATGCCTACCCCTTTATCTATCTCCAAAGAGGGGGTAAGTTTCTTCTTCTTCTTCTCTCTCTCTCTCTCTCGCTCTGTCTCTCTCTCTGTGTCTCCCTCTTTCTATCTATCTCTCTCTCTCTTACTCTCTATCTACCTGTCTCTTTCCCTCACTCTCTATCTATTTATCTCTCTCTCTCACTCTCTATCTATGTATCTCTCTCTCACTCTCTATCTCTCTATCTATCTATTTATCTATCTCTCTCCCCCTCTCCCTCTCCCTCTCTCTATCTATCTATCTCTCCCTCTCCCTCTATCTATCTATCTATCTATCTATCTATCTATCTCCCTCTCTCTCTCTCTCTCACTCCTTTATCTCTCTATCTATCTATCTATCTTGTAAAACCGGTCAGCAATTTACCTATCATGGCCAAGACTTAATTTTTACAAGAGTGTCATCTCTTTCTCTCTCTAAGTTTTGGGTCTTTCATATATTTCAGGCGCAGACTGGAGAACCCCTGGAGCCGCAACCCCTTCAGATCTCTGCCAACGGTCACGACGGGTCTTCTCCATAGAGATAAGTAAATTAATGTCTTAGAGAGGGACAGAGAGATTGAGAGAGAGAGAGAGAGAGAGAGAGAGAGAGAGAGAGAAAGAGAGAGCGCTAATGGAATTAAAATCACTTGGTGATTGTTATGCCCTCTAGGCAATAATCATTACGGTAGGAACCTTCATGCTTAATACTTTCATCTGTACATGCACCTTCGACTTCATTAAACGATGTCTATCCATCGCCCGGGTTTTCTCGCGCAATCTCCACCGTCGATCTCGCGCCCCTCGTCTGGTCTGCGGTTTGACTCGGTTCCCACTTGCCAAATATTCCCAAAATAGAACAAGCCAAATCCCCAAATTTTCTTTCTCCCTTGCCTGAAGATTTTTCTATGTACATCTTCCGGCCCTCTTTCTTACGAGGAAGGGAAGACGAAACTCGCCGCGGGGGAGGAGGAAGCAAGCCTCTGGTCATGGCGGTGCTCGCCCTCGTAGGTGACGATGAGCATGGAGGGATCGTCCGTCGCCCTCTCCACGTGCTTCCTCGCGGGGCAGCCCCTCTGCGTGCTGCACTTGTAATACCCTCTGCAAATCCAACTCCAAAAATCAATCCAACTACAAATCTCGAAGAAATCAATCGAATCGATCGGTATTTTACCTGGGATAGGGCGAGCCTTTGATCGGTTTCTGCCCGTATTTTCTCCACGAGTACTCGTCCGCGGGGATGTCGGCGGGCTTGGAGCTCACCACCGGCACTCTGATCGTCCTCTTCACCCGGGATCGTCTGAATCGTGGGGGGGGGAAGATCAGGCTATGGAGAGGCGGAATGAGAGGGGGGCGGGTTGAGATCTGGAGATTACCTCTTCTTGGAGCAGTGGCAGCGGGATCCGGCGCCGTGAGGATGTTCCTGGCATTTCCTCTTGTAGGTGGAGGAGAGAGGGGGCTTCCCGGTGGTCGGCCCGGGCGGCGCCGCCGCGGCCAGGACGGGGAGCCCTAGGGTTCCGTTTGAGACGCTGGGCTCCGCCGCGGCGGAGGAGGTCATGAAGGAGGAGTTGGCCGACGACATGCTGAAGCTGTCCTTGCTGAACTGGCTGCTCGGCTTGCTGAAATCCAGCGTGATCGGCCGCGGCGGCGGCGGCGCCGCCGCCGCCGCCGCCGCCCCCCCCTCCGGCCCCCGCCGGAACCTGGCGTGCCCCGTCCTGTTCATCAGCGAGATCGCCTTCTTGAACTTGGCCACGGTCACCTCCGCCATCTCCCGGCAGTCCGCCGCCGGCGACCTCCCGTTCTCCGTCAGCTGTACGATCAGCCTCTCCAAGTTTCGGATCCCCGCCGCCGCCGCCTCCTGCATCGCCGCCTGCTCCATCGCCGCCACCGCCATCAATCTCTGCACCCAACAAGCTCCGTCACCCCCGGGATTTTATGCAGCCCGCGACGACGATGGATTAAAGACGGACGGACCGATGAAGAGTCAACGCTTCTTCCTTTTTAAATCAACAACTCATCCGACGGCCACGATTCCGCTGACTTCCTCGCGATCTGAGCCCCCCCAACAACCCCCCCCTAGCGCTAGTCAAACTGGGTCGGGCGCGTTTTTTGCGGATAACCCCCCCGCTGATTTCTTTATTGCCCAACGTGGCTGTTTTTTGTGCGTTAGTTGGTCCGCAGGAACAACGTGCTAGCCGCTGTTGAGGTTCCCCGCGTTGACTGCCTGCCAGCAAAGCACATCGCATTTATTTTTTAATTGAAGTGCTCATGGGCTCCGTCTAATCAGATCACGCCACCTGGCCGCTGGGCTTTGACCTGCGCCGGACACTCTTCCGTTGACCTGAGAGCTTGTTTTTCTCTGCGTTGACTGGGGGGTGCGCTGGCTTTGACTGGTCAAATTTGAGGGCGTGCGTATTAAGAAAATATTTTGTCATTAATCCGTGTTTATTGTCCCCCCCAGTGTAATAAATTTTAGAGAGAGAAAGAGAGGCGTTGACAGACAACGGAGTGGCCGTCTCCGTTGACATTACTCTCTAGCGGCCTGAGGAAATTCCCATAATGCCCACACAGTCAACGAAATAGAGATTAAAGACTACATTCAAGGTAAATTACATAAATATGAAGATCTGGCGGTTGACTTTGAGAAGATATGTGGAGTGACGTCACGGTCGAGGGAGGATGCACCTAGTCAACGCAAACAGCGGGCGAGCCGTAGCCGGCTTCTCGCCACGTGGGCTGAACCGATTGACTGGCCATTGAAGAAGTGGGGTCCTGCGTTGACTTTTTTAAAGTGATGGGGCCCACCTCAAAGTCAACGTCATGTCGTCGTTAATGGTGAGCGCAGTTGGCAGACTAGTTGCTGTAAACGGACGTCGGCACGAACTTTCGGAAAGTTAAAGCGAGATTATTTTATTTTGTGCTTTTTTGGGTATGATTTTTGGATATCATTGAATGCTCATTGGTCAAACTCCGGTAAAATGTCCACGAAAACACGCAATAAATAGTTTCTGCCCGTTCCCGGCGCTGCTATCGGATTCCAATATCGGTGCCGAAGAAACCGATAGCGATACCGGTTTATCGGACTCCAGTATCGGATATCGGTATCAGATTATGAAAATTTTCACATTATTAATTCAATTATAAACTCTATCTTTGGAATGAGAGTTACATAGAGATGGATAATTTGTAATATTCTCACTTTACTTGGTAACCCAAAGGAAAGAAAATATCTGGATACCACATATCCGATATTCAAAACCGATGCTTAATGATGTATTGGAGGACGATGTACTTAATTCATTACGACTCGGAATGTATATTTTTTTGGATAACAAAGATAAGAAGCAACCGCATTCTAACAAATCTCTCTTGCCGCGCATGTCTCTAGATAACCATGTAATATTCATTGAGAATGCAAGTAAAAAGTTCCTGCCGGAACCTTTCTGTTTTTGTCTTCTGTATGACGGAGATAAGGATCATATATGTTCTTTCAGATTTCAAGGAACTCGTGCTTTTTAGAGAAATCTTTAGGCAAACATGTAAGATTCATCGAGAATGGCTAAATCATTTCATTTAGAATCTTTCAGGATTTCCTCTGCATCTTCTCTGTTCCTTAAGTTCTCTCGCCAAACACATGATTTCCGGAAAAAAAGCCTTGTATGTTTTTTATTACAAGCCATAATGTATATAAAGTGGTTAGATTTGAAGTGGTGGGCTAAACACTTCAAATGATAAACTTATGACCGTATAATTCTCATAAATTCTGTTAGATGATAAAAAATAAGATACATGAATACATTTCTGATTCATCTGTAGGGGCCTATGTTATGTTGTGGGTGATGTGAGAGACAACAACATCATGATGATTTTAGTGATAGATCAGGCTATGGAGACGAATGCAACATTAAATCAAGATGCAGAATCACTAGAAGGAAACATAAATATGGGATGCAAGCAGGTGATGATAATGGTGAATGATGGACCACGAGGCTTTTAAGATGGAAATGGAATTGCTGAAGGTTGTATATCATTATCAAATATCTCAAATTAATCCCCCCCATATAATTTACCATTATCTCTCAATTTAGTGAATATCATCTCATATACATTCCTTTTTTAATGTTAATAGGTAGTATTTAGTTTTCATGTGAAAATTAAATAAATACTAGCGTGTATAAGTTGTATGGTAAGAGGTAAACAATATTGATAATTGTAGGGTGAGATAAACCTTATGCGAAAGAGGTATCTACATATAAATATCTGACCTGTAGGAAGTCAAATCATACATAATACAGTTATCCAATTTGAAGGTGTATTTCCCATTAGATATCATTCATGACAGTCCGATTGAATACAAGATCCGTTATATAGCTTTCTGGCCCAAGCTTGCATTTTATTTTTAGGTCTCAATTATAATAGCCTTTCTGAAAAAATGTTTTCATAAACATACAAATTCACAGAGTTAATGTTATCTTTTGGGTATAAGAGTCTAGATGAGAATATATAAAACACTAGAAAGACACTTAACCTTATAAATATCAGTTTTAAACCTAAGATTTTGGATAATAGCTCTTCCATCTCATTGAGGTTAATACAACAAATCATTTGAAAATATATATTCGATTTTATTCATTCTAATTGAATAAAATATTTCACTTCAATCTTCCATTCTCTGAAAAATCATATAAATAGAAATTGGCATAGTGTTAGTTCTCCAACTTATTCTATTTGCTATTTCTTTAAAGTTTTCCTATTCTATAATGCAAGAAATAGAGTTATGATAAAAATCATTATGTGAAGTGATATATACAATATTTCTTTTAAATTTAAAGAGCCTCTATTTTCTTCTGTAATTTTGAAATTTGCTTACTTATATTATTATGATATTAATAACATGGTAAATTAAGTGAGACCCATGGAACTGATGCAATTAACAGATTTTTTTATATTAGATGGAACCTTGTCCCCTATATAGGAGAGGATGTCTTACATGAAGAGAGTCCATATGAGGCCTAGTAAAGCCAATAGACCCATGTATGCTCACACTCCCCCCAAAGAAAGAGTGTGGATTTCAAACATGCCCAACTTGCAAGACATGAGATTGTAAGCAGTATTGCTCAGATATTTGGTAAGGATGTTTATGAACTGATCTGATGATCCAACTAATAAACTCAATATTTGACACGTTAATTGTGTGTCATTTGTTTTTGGGCTTAGTCAATTAGTTTATAAAACATTTACTCAATAAAAATACAGCCAATTATTAATCATAAATCATTTCATATTAATTATTATAGTCGATTTTTAGTGGCAAATGCTTAATAAAAATTAATTCATCTAATTGTAATTATATCTCAAAGTATACTGCTTCATGTTGTAATGGTAAGAACAGTATTTGTTTCATAACTAATACTGCTTTCCTTCATTTACATTATGTTTTTCTCATAATATTTATGTTTCTAAAAGCATAATTTCCTTGATAATATTGCATATTTAATATAAAACTTAAAAAACTTTTGGGTCAATAAAATGTACCTACTCTAGAGAAATATGGATAGATAATGCACAGAAATGTGCCTCAAAAAGCAAAGTTAGAGGGTTTGGTCACCATCTGTCTCATCTCATTAATGAACCAGGAATCAGGGCTAGAAATGTCATTTAAGGCTTCTGGTTTATGCAAAAATATCTATAGTTTTCCTTACAATCACATGGCAAGCAAGGGTCGAATCCATAGACAGCAAGTATTGAATAAGTGAATTTTAGATTTAGTTTCTATTTTTTGGAATTTTATATTTATTTTAGGAATTAAAACTAATTTAATGAAAGCAAACTTATGAAAATTAACTCAAAGTCATTATAGGAAGGTCATAAAATATGCATCCTATTTAGCCTAATTTATTCAAATTTTGTAGAATAATTTTGAGAATTTTAATAGAAAAATACCTCAACTGGCACTTTGGGAGCCCCAAGTAATGGTTGACGGCAATGGAAGTGAATGGAGCGGAACGGATGAAAGAGATACAACCACTAACTACAACGGAGATGAAGACAAATATGAGTGGTGAAGTGGGGGGTGAGTGATCATGATTTTACACTTGTTGTCGCGATAGAGATGGAGGCGGATATTATGCTAACAATTAGCATAGTTGGAGTTTACATGGATGGTGGTGAAAATCTAGACTATTGGTGATGATAACCCTGGAAAAATGATGAAGATGTGGGTAAAAAAAAATAAAAAAGGTCACACTAACCTCTTCTCCGTGTACCTAATGATCCAAACGGCAATTTTTCTTCGTGTGTCTTGACCTGAAAGTCACTCCTTTAATCCTGCAACCTTGTAATACAAGGAAAAATCCAAACAAGATTTTGAATGAGCAAATCACTCTGTTAATCATAATTAGGAAAAAATCCATGGATGACTTTTTATCAATAAAGGGGGAATATATTTATAGATAAAGGTAGGGGATGGACGGAGGTAAATCCATCCTCAAAATTGTATCCCAAGAATTATTCTAGCCAAAAATCATCGTTTGAATTTGGGACAATCTGAGCCATCAGATTTTCTCTCTACTCCAATTTTATTTCTCCTCTGAGTTGTGTGTGGTGGATTATTAGCATGGCATGCAATTCTAGGAGTGGAAAAGTTCAAGTTTTCATTCAAAATATTTAAATGAATTCATTTCAAATACATATTTTTATGTCCTTTAAAATTATTTTATTCATAAATTTAGCATAAAAAGCTATAAAAATATCAGAAAATCCATAAAAAACAAAATACCATTATAAAACTTTAATAAATCCTGAAAAAATTAACAAAATCCAAATTTATATTTAAAAATATTTTAATTATGAAATGTATGACAGAAAAATATTTTAAACTACCATAAAATACAGAAAAAATTGGACTTCATTCTAAAAATGTAGTAAATAATTTGATGCCTTAGTAACATGGATTGATTATACTTTCAACGATAACAAATAGATAAAACGCACAAACTCACTATAAATACTAGCATATTATTTGTGATTATCACCCACTAACCCGCAATTCTTCCTGAATAATGAAAAAAAATAAAATCTTGAATGTCTCAACCAATGGTAGTGTAGAAGGATTGGCCATGTAAAAGGTTAGGAAAAAGAGATACAGTTTTTTTGCTAATAATAACCTAAATAATTGTTTCTTTATTCTATGTTCTGAATTTTTAGGTGTTTACAAAGAATTGGCTTGACACGTCAATTAGCATTTCCAAAATTTTAGACTGATATATATGATATGTTTTCTTTGTCTTAATTTAATTTCTTGCTGGTGGAAAATGCATTTAGAGACCCCGTGTAAGCCCTTCTGAATCATAATACTTCTATATCTAAAATAAACATTGATTAACATAGCCATCGTATCTATTGTAAGCCCGCTAATATCTGATTTCTAAGTATACCATTGTGGGCCAATATCACTGACATACTATATGATATTGTGCCATCCATTATCTACTTCCACGTGCACCCATTGGCTCACATTTTGCGGTCCATTGAAATTATTCTCACTCATGCACCAGATTATTTATGTGCACTCAGTTGATGTGCTTGTCTGCAAACTCTGTATTCAACTATCACATCCACTGCACCCCAACCATCAACTACCTACAGCAATGATCACCCAGGATTCAATAATCGATTTCTATTCCCGTTATTTTATAATACCAAACTTAACCCTGAATAACAATCCTTTATTTTTCTCTAAAGTATGAAGTAAAAAGGTACTAATATTTTCAATCTAGATTAAAGGTTTAAAGCATACTCTTAAATTTTAACTTTTTAGATATTTTTTTTCTGATTTGAATCCTTGTGACATTTATATTTTTTCCTGGATTTCAATATCTCAAAGAAAAAGGGGTAACAGAAAGTCCGTTTGTTTTCTTTATTTCATTTATCCCTCATCTGTTGATCTCTTCAAACATATTTTTCCTTCAGGTTGGTTTATGATTCTTCAAAAAGAAATGTTGAGCTCAGAAAATTTAAATATGCTAACTATTTTTTAAAAATATCAATTTTATGAACACTGGAACCTCAGGCCATTGACTTATGGTGACAAAAAACAAAAAACTCAAATCATGTACCGAAGTGAATCCATTAAAACCCCAGTTATTAAGCTGCCTCAAATCCAATCCAATTTTATATCAGTTCACACTATATTTTAACTTCTATGTACATAAAAAAATGGGCAAGAAGAGAACACATCGAATCAGAGAGCTGACATGACATCCGTTGTAACTGGGAAACTACCACTCCTTTAATCAGGATGCCTAATATTCAAATGTTAACAATCTTATTTTTAAGGGATCTTCCAAAAGAAGAGAAAGAAATTAAATGGACATAAAAGGAAATTTCTATCCAGGGAGGACAATGTCCACTCCGAAAAAGTATCATGTCAGTTCATGATCTTCCGAAAAAGGCAGTACCCCACATGAATCATGTAATGTTTAGCTTCTTAGGATCAGGAGAATAAAGCAACACCTTGTGTTACCATAAAGACGAGGATGATCAAGAAAGTTCTGTGAATGAAATCAGTGTGAACCTATGCCACAAAGCAATCACTATGGAAAAGAGTAATTCAGGCAAATGTTGGTACTTAATCACTCAATCAGTATGAAAATGACTTCAATCTAGAATCAGGAATCCATAATATGATATATATATATTAATAGACAATAGACAGATAGAGATAAGGACCTACTTCCTTCATGACATTTAAAAATAGGTTATGTATCCAGCAATGAATATCTCTGTCAATGTGTCACCCATCAATCCATGAATTTCTAGGAAGGGATACATTGCACAATATAAAGAGGTAGTTGGACAGACAGAGAGATGAATAAATATATTTATAGAAATAGATAGAGATAGGGACATGCAGAGATAGATAGCAAGTACTACTTTGCTTTGCCGGTATCCGCCGGCATAGATTCCTCATTTATTCTTTGACATCCCAATCTAAAATAATAAAATTTAATGACCATCTTATGTATCCCGCAAAGTTAATGCGTAGAACCTTATACGTGTCAATAGATTAAGAAAAGGCGTCGGCTTAATTTTATATTATTAGCCGTGTGATTAGGGAAAGGCGTTACCTATCCATGCGATTATTAGAGGAAGGAATACGAGAAGGGTTCCTGCGATCGGTCCTTTCTCATCGAAAATTGCTCATCCATGGCCTACGTAGATCATGCCTTCTCGATTTCGGACGAGGATATCATGGTGGAAACCTCGTACGTCGCCCAAATCCGGCCGCCAATCAAGGAGATCGGCCTGGCGATCGCTATGCTCGTTTTTGGGACGCTAGCCATCGTCTTGGGCCTCATCATGGCGTCGAAAAGGATCGGCGGAGATAGAGCTCATGGTAGGGATTCTTTTCGTCTTCTTTTGGTAATTGTTGGTTCTTTTCTGATGATTTTTGGGTTTTGATGATTTGCAGGAATTTTCTTCGCGGGGTTGGGAGCCATGCTTTTTCTTCCCGGATTTTACTACTCGCGGATCGCTTATTACGCTTATAAAGGTTACAAGGGATTTTCGTTCTCCAATATACCTCCTGTCTAACGCCCTTGGGCATTAGCTGCTTTTTTTCTTCTTAAATTACTTGTACGTAGTTTTATGTTGTACAGTAACACAGATCTCGTAACGATGAGTTAATCGTAGGGAAAATTGGACTTGCATACTATTGCGGATCGGATGCCGTAATTGTAATTTTTCCCCAATTTTAACTCCGGATTGAGGATGGTGAAGAAAAAACCCTAAATATGATTCATCGCTCTCAATTTTCTTGTGGAATTAGCTTGATGTGCGTGCACCCCTATTCGGAATTCACTTATGACTGCTGTTCGGAAATCATTTCGAAAGATATGAGATCAATTCTACCCAATCTGGTTTGAGCGGTCGACACCATTACGTCTTTGTTCATCACAAAGCGTTTTACCGAATAAAACAAAAAAATAATATCTCGGTGTCCTCTACCCTTTTTTTTTTGTCGTATTATTTCTTCAACCCATTTAAAATAACAATACAATCTTCTGCCCTACAACTTTTGAATGTAATTTTCATTTAAACTTGGGAAAAAATACTTTAAGATGATTTCTTGTCCCCTAGCGTGGTACAGATTAGATATCCTCCGTATTTTGAAATCTGTCATGAACTTGTTTCTTGAAGAAACTCTTCATTAAAAAATCTTTACTTTGTCGTTCCATTGATCAATGTTTGCAATCAGTAATTCCATTGGAGCACGAGACTGTAAATCTCACGGCTTTTTGCAACCTTTGCAACCTTTGACTAAAAGATCCAAATTGGATTGTTTAGTTGAGGCTCTAACATATCTCGATCTTGGTTTTTTCCCACTCATCTTCTCGAGAGGTCGAGGTTCTAAATTTCGCTCATTGTTCACTAATTAATGAAAATATTTTTACCATTTGTTGTCATTCATGTTCATAATTGTTCGCCAGTATCTGCGAATCAAGTATATATACTTCTCTGCATAAGCCCAATGCTCTGATTTCTTACGTGTTGGTACACCTCGAATGTTCTTTTCCTGGTCGATCAAAATTCAGTTCAATCTAAAATTTGATAATTCGCTGACCCTCCCAGTAACCCTCAGATCATGTCTTCGCATCTTTATCGTTTCATATATTAGCGGACAGTTTTCGTGCAAATTCATCAAACCAAACGAGGAAAAGTGTGTTGGATGGGTGTATAAGCAGGGCATGTCATTGATCTCTCTTATCCATATGAGGATTCTCGAGTTCAGGAATCAAAATGGACTGACAGAGATGGACAAACTCCTCTTCTGACCAGAAACAAGGTAAAAGCCTTCTCCCACCATCATATTCTCAATTTTCTTTTTGTTTCTGCTTTACAATGGATGTTTCTGGCTCTAGAAACCATCCGTAAATCATCCGTAAGGATTATTTACTTCTCTCATTATAATACCGTAAGAATGGAGATGCTGTAAAATAAATAATTTTGAATCATAATGACTATGACTCATGTTTGATTGTTTTATTAGTTATCTCTTGATGATAGCTGGGGAATAAATTTAATACGTATTACAATTAAAAAAGGCATACAAAGGTCATTTAGCTCTTTTTTATGGCAACTTTTAAAGAATCTGAAATTTATATGCGCGGAATTGTCATCAGTAGTGTACGTGAAAGTCGAAATTTTCTTCATGACAAAAGGGGAATACAGATACTATGAGATCAATAACTTTGAAGCATAGCCCATCTACAAATCTTCTATTCAAGAACAGTAAATCAACTTTATATGAGTTATAAATTTAAAGTTTGTTTTTACGCCAGTAAATGATGTTTTGTATCATATGATGGGGTTAAACAAAAGATTAAACCATTCATTAAAAAATTAAATATTTGAAATCACTTTAAAAAATTGGGATTTTCTTTTGTAACAGTGAGTCCAAGGTCGTCCACAGATTTTTTTGGGTTTAAGTCATTGTTTTTTATGTGCACTTTTAGGTGTAAAGATGAGGATATGGATTAGGGAGGTAGTCGATTAAACAAAGCCTCACTAAAATGAAAGCTTAATTGACTTTAATCTTCTGCAAGTGAAGAATGTTGAAATGACAAAGAGATGAGTATTTATCGCTTGACCTATCAATCATGCAGTTTTATGTCGAATCCTACTAGGCATTGATAACATGTGAGCTACAAATTTCTAGTTAACCTGGTTCCCTAGTGGATTGATCTTATGCACACTCTATTTGCAACATCTTACAAAGAACTTCAAACATCAAATCCTTTGATTCAGGCAGTCTATTTTTTACTCTTGAACAATTTAATGAAACTTATGCTGGTAAGAAGCATCTAGACCTAGTTTTCCAACAAACACAAATTTGCACTCTAAATGTTAAGATTATCTGTGTTGTTGAGGGCTTGCCACAGACATGGTCCTTTCAGCGAGCCGCAAACCTGATTTACCAAAATCCAGGTTGACTCAGTCTGAACTGAGTTCAACCCAGTCAATTCAGCTTTTTTGGCTTATTTTCTTAGCTTTTCGACATGGTTTAGTTAGATAACCACCCGCTTTGCCTATCTGATAAGGCCGATCTGATAAAATGCATATGACGAATGCATTGTATCATTGGTATGATTGGGTGTAGCACAAGACAGCCAATTAAGGCCAAAAAGGTAAAATAAAATTCATGAATAAAAAATACCCCTAACTAATGGTGATTTTAAAAACATAAGATAATATAATAATTAATTAATTATTTCGCAGATGATTAGCATGGAAATCCTTTCTAGTTTTTAATTTCAGAGTTGATTGAAATGGCTTTCGTTTCCATTAAAGTCTAAAATGATGAAATTGGTTCCAGTTATGGAGTGTCATAATACTAGTGACATACGTACCAGTTATAATACTAATGATGTTTAAACGCGTGAAAACTAACATTTATTCAATTTTCATACGTACCAGTTTTCACTTTTCTTTAGAATTATTGTAAATAAAGCATAATTCTCACAGGTTTTATGCTAACATGTGAAGATAAATGCATGAGTTATTTACTCATAAATTGTAGCTTTAAAAAATTCCATCCTGCAAGCCGTGACCCAAAAGGATTGCCTATGCAAGCCACGGCCCAATAAGCTCATCATCTCATGAGCTTTTGTCTAGAGGGATCATGAACCCACAAAATTACAAAAACATCTATCATTAATTAGTGTAAATACCAGTACAAGCGTCTAACATATGACCTAAGATGGGAGTAGGTATCCAGCTCAAGGTGATGATGAGCCATAGCCAAAATTCTGTGAAAGCCCCTCAATCAAAACACTCTCAAATAAGTCATGGCAATGATACTAAGTGTCATTTCTCAGCTCCCAATGCATTCACCTAATTGATCCCCAAAGCCTACCATAAATTAGTACTTATTTATGTCTTCTAAGGCTTTTGATTTATACATCAATATTTATATTTTCCTTGCATGCATAGAGTGAGTACAGGTTGAATCCATATAGTCCAAGTATTACATAATGGAATTTTATATTATTAAATCTTATTTAATAAAATAAAATAGAAAAAAAATCATTCAAAAAATAAAATAAAATTATCAAAGTTATGGAATTCCTAAGGAGCTTTAATAATTAAATCTAATAAAGTTACATTGACTAGTGTCTTGGTAGCGCCGCCAAGCAGAATCTGGATGAGTGGATTGAGCTGAATGGAATTATCACATACTGCGAGGGAAACGGCAATGGGTATGCACCGATAAGTGATCGAGTAGGGTGAGTAATGTGGATTTAGTGTCGCCGATGGCAACATAGATGGAAACAGATACACATCGATGAGTGGAAGAGTTGGAGTGGCATGTGTGATGGAAAAAAATAGGCTATCAACAATGACAACCTAGGAAAAAGGACGAAGACATGAGTCCAAAAAAGATGAAGATCACCCTGACCTCACTGTGACATACCCACTAGCTGAGTGGTGCTTTCTTATCATAAGTTCTGATCTGAATGTTACTCCATCAAATCTTCACTCGTAGAATGGAAGAACAGAAAAAAATATTTTTGAACGAGTAAATTTCTCGACTAATCATAAATGGGAACGAAATTCAATGGGACCTTTTTTTTAAGGATGGGGAGGGTTATTTATAAATCCAAGAGATGGATGGATAAAGTTGGTAGTGATGGAACTACCCTAAAAGTTTCAGCCCAGTAATTCTTTAGGATAGTTAGATATCTTTATTTAAAGTTGGAGCAATCTGAGCCATCAAAGTTGTTATCTCCTACGATTTTACTTGAACAAAAATAGATATCATTCTAAAGATATAATTAACCACTAAAAATATTTAAATAAACCTATATACTTTTGACTCATAAAGTTATTTTCTTTATGAATTTACAGTCATAAAATTCCATAATATACCATAAGATTGGAAAAAATATACTTCAATTATAAAAATACAATGAAACCCTTAAAATATTTAATTAAATATAAATATATTTTATGACTTATAAAATTACTTTATCTATGGAATTAATGTCAATAAGTTCTGCTCAAACACCAAACAATCAAGAAAAATATCAACACCATTCTAAAATGTAATAAACCATTTTAAGCCTTAATAAAATACATTTCTGATTATTTAAATAAAAATAAACACATAAGTACATGAAATTATGAAAGCATGTTATATGTGATTATCAACTTCTTTGACATTACAGGTGTTTGTGACAGGTTGTAGACTCAAATATTTAATCCTTTCAAAATTTCAAGCTTCACCAGTGAAGGAACCACATTCTTCTACTTCATCTATATTTATTATAATTATTAGTTGGGATAGTATCAATAAATGGCTAATCAATGTGGGATTCAAGGCTATTGACATTTGTATACTGGTTTCAATCTATTAAAGTTGTCTAATTAGATTCTATCCCAGGATAAAATAAATATCCTGGATCTCTCTTTTCCACCATAAAATATGTAAGCCAGAAGGAGATAGTTACCCCTAAGAGTGCACGAAAATAAAGGCCAAGATTCCATCTTGAACATTGGTTATCAATGAATCCACTTGTCATTTGTGTTTGTCCTTAGCTATCTCTATTAAATGGTGGAAGTTTAAAATTTAAGGAATAAGTTTATGGATGGAACTTTCTAAGCTATCATCACCAGTTCAAGCCCATATAACTGTTCAAAAGTATCAGCAAGGGATCTCGTCAAGCTAATATATTTTCTTTATGTTCCTTTTATCTTATTTGTATTTCCTTTTAAGTACTTTCTATGTATAAGTGTCTTAGGCCCAGTAAGTGGGGCCCACCATGTAGCCATAAGACTATGGGAATGAATTAAGGAAGTAAGTCTTTTTCTCTCCAAAACCCTAGTCGACGAATCTCTGCTGCGGAAGCTCGACCGTGAGCGATCTGGACATTGTTTCTCACATGGTATCAGAGCTCCAGGTGTAGGACGCCCAAAGGAGAAATCTCTCTTCTGCTTCTCTCCCAATTCCCGCAACGGTGAGGAAGCTCTTTAGTAGGATCGTCTTCATCTGTGGTTGATCTGCCAACGCAGGAGAAGAGTCGAACTTCGACAGAAGTAAAAAACGAAGCTCTGTCAAGTACCTGTGGTGGAAATGTTCCACAGTTGAGTGGCAGAAAGCCATTCAAAGGCCCCACTGGCAATACGTACTTTTGATTTAGGAGGCTAACCACATAAAGTTGACTTGGCTCAAGAAGATCCTATCAACACCAGCGACTGGGTCTCAAATATGGCTGGGGAACCAAACCAGGAGGTTATCGTTCAGACTACTGAAGCTGGACGAGAGATCTTGAGCCAGGTAATCTTTCCTATTGTGTCGGAGACAGTCAAATTCAATGGTTTCAACCTACTTGATTGGAGCGAATATGTTGAGATGATTCTTGAGAGCAGGGGGCTCGATGACCACCTTACGCATGAGGTCGAATCGAGTAACCTGAGATATAAAGCCTGGAAATGTGAAGATGCAAATGTACGTCAGTGGTTGCTGAGCAGTATGGCTGGAGATCGATTCTGGAAATATTTATATCTGAAGACGACGAACAAAATTTGGGATCATCTTTAGAAGAGTAATGTGAGAAAGAGCCACACCTGGAGAATATTTGAGCTGGTTACTAAGGCAACTTTGCTGGTGCAGGGTGAGATGTCAATTGCAAAATACGCTGAAGAACTTCAAACTCTGTGGCTAGCAATTGACCAATTCAGACCAATAAAAAATCCCGAGGAGTGGAAGTCAACCCTACAAGATCGTATGTTTAGATTCCTGATGGGACTGAACAAAGAATATGAGAGTTTACGGAGTCAGATTCTCAACCGTGAACATGTACCCAATTTGGAAGAAATAATTCAGATTATACTTAATGAAGAAAGCCGCATCAAGTTAATTCCAGGTGGTGGGAAAGATGAAGCTAGAGCAGGTTTCTTGGTAAAGACGAAGCAAGCAAGGGGAGCATCATCTGGACATGAAGGTGCAAGTGACAAATATGACAAGAAACCAGGAGAAGATACTCAAAGTCAGAAGGGTCAAGGTGGCAAATATAAGTCCAATCTTCACTGCTCATATTGTAAGAGGAGAAATCATACAAGGGAACACTATTGGATTTTAAATCCACACCTCAGGCCTGTCCAAGCTCATGGTACAGATGCTAAAGAAGTAGATTCAAGTGCTGGGGAAGGACAAGCAGACGCTGTCAGAATGGTTCAGATGGAAGAATATGATAAATTGAAGGAGGAATTCGACAAGCTGAAGACTATGATCAGCTCTACATCTATGGCCCGAGTGGGTGAGACAACTTCTTACTCTAATATTTATTCAGACTGGATTATTGACACAGGTGCCACGGATCATATGACTCCCTGCTATAGGAAGTTTCATAATTATGCTCCTTATGAAGGGAGTAGACGGGTGTTTACTACAGGAGGAGAGATGTTGTCGGTTACTGGGATAGGCGATGTTAAAATTGCTAATCTGGGTATTAGCACAGCTCATATCTCCTCAGAAACTTGTTAAAGATTTACATATTACTTTTATAATGACGTCTGATGAATGTTTTGTTTATGACAAGGCCAAGACCCTGAGGACTTCACCTTTTAAGGAGAAGAATGGGCTGGAGTACCTGAACGACTGTGTTGAGGAAGCCTATACATCCAACTATAATGCTCGGGAGCTGGAGTGTAGCAGTCAGTTGGAGTATATTAAGCTGATGCATTATCGTCTTGGACATCCGTCATTTGAACTTTTGAAACTCATGTTTCCGGTGTTCTTTAAGAAAGTAAATTCTTCTCATGTCTTGTGCGATACGTGTCAATATGCTAAACATAAGCGCGTGCCCTTTCCTGGGAAAGGAGAACGAAGTACAGAACCTTTTTATCTCGTTCATTGTGATGTTTGGGGGCCATCCTCAACCACAACTTTAACGGGAGCAAGATGGTATCTAATATTTGTAGAAGATTGTACCAGGCTAACATGGGTTTATTTACTGAAATCCAAATCTGAGGTTGCTGAAGTAATTGGCAATTTCTTTTGTATGATGAAGAATCAATTTGATATTTCTATCAAGCGACTAAGGTCGGATAATGCCAAGGATTTTTTCAACTAGATCCTGTCATCTCTATTTGCTCAGGAGGGTATAGTACATGAATCGTCCTATGTGTATACTCCACAGCAGAATGGGGTAACAGAAATGAGGATCGGTCGTGTAACTACAATGGCTCGGTCATTGCTCTTACATTATGAAGTGCCCAAGAGTTTCTGGGGGGAAGCTGTCCTGACAGCCGTGCATATAATTAATAGATTACCATCAAAATCTTTGGACTACAAAATTCTCGTAAACCTGATGATAAAATTTATCCACATGCTCGGTTGAAGACTGACCTGACTCCAAGGATATTTGGCTGTACAGCGTTTGTACATATTCATAATCCGAGAGATAAATTCAGTCCTCGAGATGTGAAATGTGTGTTTCTGGGTTATTCTCATACTCAAAAAGGGTATAAATATTATGATCCGTCTTCAAGGAGAATGCTGATATCGGTGGATGTTACATTTCATGAAAGTGTGAGTTTCTTCAAATCACAGGAGAAGCTAAATGAAGAAATCCGTGAGCCACCTTTGTCTGGTATTCAAGAGATAGTCATGAGTCGTGATTCTCCTAGCGCCCTGGACAAGCCTCAAATCATATCTGACATTCGAGATGAAAGACTCCCAAGGACAGAATCTGATCAGGAAGAATCATCAAGTGAAGTTGATGAGAATGGACAGGGTGAAGTTGAAGAACCCTCGGAGAGGGAAGCAATCAACACTCTTGATACATCAGTTGAGGTGGAAGAAGATGATAATGGATGGCCTATTGCTCTGAGGAACGGAAAAAGGCAGTGTACTCAGAAGAACCAATATCCACTTTCCAATGTGGTAAGCTATCAACATTTGGGATGTGCGTATAAATCTTTTATTACAGCTCTTAATTCCGTGTCTATTCCAAGAACTCATGATGAAGCACTTAAAGAGAGGAACTGGAAAAAGGCTATGGATATTGAGATGGAAGCACTAATAAGAAATAACACCTGGGATATTGTTGATGCCCCACTTGGTAAACGTCTTGTAGGTTGTAGATGGGTATTCACTGTGAAATATCAAGCTGATGGGACTCTAGAGAGATATAAAGCAAGACTTGTCGCCAAGGGGTACACACAAGCCTATGGGATAGACTACGGAGAGACCTTTGCACCAGTCGCTAAACTCAATACGGTACGTATTCTTATTGCATTGGCAGCTAATTTTAATTGGGGGTTGTGGCAGTATGATGTAAAGAATGCATTTCTCCATGGTGATTTGAATGAGGAGATTTATATGCAGCTACCACCTGGATATTATATGACAGAATTAGGGAAAAGGGTATGCAAGTTGAAGAAAGCCTTGTATGGACTTAAACAGTCCCCAAGAGCTTGGTTTGGCAAATTCTCATGCAGCTTAATCAATATGTGATACAAAAAGAGCAACGGTGATCACACACTGTTTGTGAAACGCTCCACGTCAAAAAAAATCTCAATATTAGTTGTTTATGTGGATGATATAATTATCACAGGGGATGATGAAGTTGATAATAGAGCCTTAAGTGGCAAACTATCAGAACTCTTTGAAATAAAAGCACTCGAAAGACTGAGATATTTTCTTGGAATTGAGGTGGCCTATTCTCCAAATAGGATATTTATATCACAACATAAGTATATTCTTGATCTTTTAAAAGAGACCAGAATGGGGGGATGTAAGCCATCTTATGTACCCATTGATTCCAATGTGAAATTGGGATTATGTGAAGAAGAATCGTATGTAGACAAAGGGCAATACCAAAGACTGATTGGAAAATTGATCTATCTCAATCATACCCGACCTGATATAGCATTCGCAGTTGGGCTATTGAGTAGATTTATGGACAATCCCAAGAAATCTCACTTAGAAGCCGCTTATAAAGTAGTGGCGTATTTGAAGGGGTCAGCAGGCCATGGAATTTTGTATCAACGTCATGGAGGAGCAGATAATGAAGTATACACAGATGCTGACTGGGGAGGACCACTGATAGACAGGAGGTCAACATCAGGCTATTGCTCATTTCTTGGAGGAAATTTGATAACCTGGAGGAGTAAGAAGCAACAAGAAATTTCATTATCCAGCGCTGAAGCAGAATATAGAGCATTGGGGAAAGGTATCTGTGAGACATTGTGGATTAGAAACATTCTTACTGAACTTGGGCTGGAGCAAAAGGAACCTACTGTTTTGTATTGTGACAGTAAAGCAGCAATTGATATTGCCCACAACCCTGTTCTACATGACAGAACAAAGCACATTGAGCTAAACAAGCATTGGATCAGGGAGAAGATCGACCAGGGTCGTGTTCTGATTAAACAAGTCAGATCTGCGAATCAAGTTGCAGACATCTTCACCAAAGGACTGACAAGAGCACTGTTCGATCGTATACGGAGCAAGCTTGGGATTAGAAGCATCTGTTCACCAGCTTGAGCAGTGGTGTCAGCAAGGGATCTCGTCAAGCTAATATATTTTCTTTATGTTCCTTTTATCTTATTTGTATTTCCTTTTAAGTACTTTCTATGTATAAGTGTCTTAGGCCCAGTAAGTGGGGCCCACCGTGTACCCATAAGACTATGGGAACGAATTAAGTAAGTCTTTTTCTCTCCAAAACCCTGGCCGACGAATCTCTACTGAGGAAGCTCGACCGTGAGCGATCTGGACATTGTTTCTCACAAAAAGTACCATAATTTTTGCTCCAGAAGGCAGAGCCTTACTAACAAGAAACCATAACTCATCTAGGAACAAGGCAATCCAAGAAAATTCAATTTACTTTCAAACTCCAGAGAGTTATACAGGCATTCCATCTTATGTCTCTGCTTGAGTAAATTATTAGTGACACATATTTGACTTAGTAGGTTTTTTGGCTTCTCCCTAGTTACAAGTGTTGGTGACAAGTTATGTGCACATGTATTTAATAGTTTTCTTCTTGAAGCTCATATGTCTTCTAATTATATTTATTTATTATATTTTTTAATTAAAATTTAGGATATTAATAGTTCTCATTCTCTTCGGCAAGGGCTACTTTCCACCACATCTTGGTAAGCCACATAGAGACAGAGACTGAAGCATTACAAGAAAGAAAGAAAGAAAATGAATGAAATAAATAGGACCTAAGGATGAAACAAAGATATCGCCTTAAGACACTGAACAACCTGAAGGTGTCTAAAGCTTATATGTACAAATTGGAAGAAAGCCATAAAATAACTTCACACACAAGAGAATGAGAGCTTCAAGAAAGCCATAAATTATGTCTACATATCAATTTTTCTCCCCTCCAATAAAGGGGATGAAATTAATCAGCTATCATAATTCTGGATAAATATTTATGAGGATCTGTTAGAGATGATTCATGTAAAATTGATGATATACTTCCAATGAAAATGCTGGAAGAAAATGTTGATTGTGCTGGTGAAAACCAATGATAAATTAAATAATTCTTGAAAGCCTAGATCCACAAATAATGGGTAAATACGCAAAACCCTTGACCATCTCTTATTGAGGCCGAGTAGTAGGACAAACTTGATGACCTTGAAGATGACTCCAGATGAAACTCAGATATAAACGAGAAAAAGGGAGCAGGAGTGGGAATCAGGAGGGGGGAGGGGGGAACAAGAGCAGCAGGGATCAGGGATGGGTGGGTTTACTTTTATTATGAAAATAACATGAATAGTTAATAAATTACTCCCATTCCTAGACTGAGTTAACCCTCAGACTAAATCCAGCCCTAAAATAGTGGACCATAGGTCTTAGTTTAGTTAGGTCCAACGAGTCCCAGTAATAAATATCAAACACTACTCACAAATAGTGTTCGCCCGTCCCGATGCCGGTATCTGATACTGGTATCGGGACGGATGCTGAACCAGATACCGGAAATGAAATTTCCGCTATTCATTTTTTCTGATATCCGGATACCGGATATCGGTATCGGATATTGGTTGTTACAGTGGTGATATCCAATACCGGTATCCGTCCGATAGTGGCATCCGTCTCCCGTCTCAGGGGGACAGATGACGGTACCGGATATCAATGCGGATATCGGTTTTCGAAATCCACATCGAATTTCTTAAGTCATAAAATCTCCCTCATTTTTTTTCGAAGCTTTGAATCGAAAGGGAGCGGGCACCGGCGGGCAACGACGAGCGGGCAACGGCGAGCGGCCGGCGGAGTAGGCGGACAGCGGGGAGTGGACAGTGGTCTCGGCGGACGGCAGAGTCGCAGGTACGTTTTTGTAATTTTTGTAATTTCGGTCTCCATTTTCCACTCTCCAATTCTCCTTTGCCCCTCTCTTCTCTCTCGACCGTAGTCTCCAATTCTTCTCTTCTCTGTCGTCTCAATCATCATGTATTCAATTCGGTATTCAATTCAATTCATTCTTATGGGTTCCTCGTCTCAATCATCATGCTAGTTGGTCCCATCTTCTACTATTGTCGTCTGCATCATCAATGGTAATCATCCTCGCATTAGAAACTTTTCTTAACTTGTCGTGGGATGATTGTCAGCATTGTTGAGAATCCCCATCCTCATCCCCAGTCTGTCACTCATCTGTCTTTCTATGGGTGAAGAAGGCCTTATTGCCGTAGAGCTCACACCAGGCGGTCAATTTGGTCACTATCTCTGCTTTGGGAATGATATCAAGCACAGAACCAAAGCTACGTCTGAAAACATATTGTTTCTGTTCCAAGCAGCGACAATTTCAGTTCTAATCCTTAAGATATACACTGATGTGGAGGGTTCACTATGCCTTCGATAATCTCCATATAAACCTGGAACAATCACAATCTTTCCATCATGATCGGCTGATTTCGAGAAGAAATTTATAAGGTTCTTGAAAAATTGAGCTTCATCGATTCCAATCACGTCAACCTGAAAAAATTGCAATAATTTTGTGTCTCAGTGAACGAATTATGGTATTTGTTTAACCATTCAGAAAATATTGTAAAATCAATACTGATCATTGCCTACATACTATCTCACGGAATTCCTGTTGAGCAAGAAATCATTTGAAAATGGCCACAAAAACTGTAAACTCAATTTATTCCAAGAAAACTTAGACCAAAGATATCTGTAAGAAACATATATGTCACGTCCAGATAATATCCCCATCCTCATCCCCAGCATTGTTGTGTATGATCGTTGTCCCATTTGATGATATTGTTCCTAGGAGATTTATGTTTTTTTTTTGTTCATCTTCTTTGCAAATGGTATGCGTTACAAAACATGTTTGCCTTTTCTCTAAAGGAACTTTAAGTTGCTCTCTATTGGAGAAGAGGCCGAAGAAGAAGAGAAAGAGTTGGCATCTGTAAACAAAAGGAACCAGAGCATACATCACATATTAAATGATCCCAGGTTCATTAAAGCTGAAGGAGAGGAAACTGAACAGGTACTTCACTATTCTCTATCTTCATTAGCCTTAATTGGTCATTTAATCACTTAATTCATCATTTATCCCTGAACTTATGATATTGCCACGTATTTTCAATAAAGTACTGTAAAAACTATCGTGCTCACCCTCCCTCTCTCTTCTCTCCCTCTCATTCTCCCTTAATGTATAATGCTCACCCTACCGCTCTCATTTTCACCTAAAATATGTGGCTATCTCTCTCCCTTGCTCCCTTATTCTTGTTCTTCTTTTTCTTCCCTTCTTCTCCATATTCTCCTTCTTCTGTTGTTTTTCTCTAATCATCTTTTTTGTTTTCCTATTCTCCAGTTTAATTCCCTACTTTTTCCTCTCATTCTTTCTTCCCTTTTTTTTTTAGCCTTCTTCCTCCTCTACCCATCTTTTCCCCTGTTCTTTAATTTCCTATTCTCTCCCTCTTTCTCTTCCTCGTTTTTCTCTTATCTGCTTTTTTACTTCTTTTCTGTTGTTTTCTCTTCGGCTTCTTCTTTAATCTCTTCATCTACCCTTTTCTTCCCTTCTTCTCTATATTCTCCTTCTTTTTTTTCTCTAATCATCTTCTTCATTTTCCTACTCTCTAGTTTAATTCCCCACTTTTTCCTCTCATTCTTTCTTCCCTTCTTTGTTTTTCTAGCCTTCTTCCTCTTCTACCCATTTTTTCCCCTCTTCTTCTTTAATTTCCTATTCTACTGTTTTATTCTCGTCCTTTTTCTCTTCCTCGTTTTTCTCTTCTTTGTTCTTTTACTTCTTCTCTGTTGTTTTCTCTTCTTCTTCTTCTTCTTCTTCTTTAATCTCTTCATCTACCCTTTTGTTCCCTTCTTCTCCATATTCTCCTTCTTCTTTTGTTTTCCTCTAATCATCTTCTTCGTTTTCCTATTCTCCAGTTTAATTCCCTACTTTTTCCTCTCATTCTTTCTTCCCTTTTTTTTTAGCCTTCTTCCTCCTCTACCCATCTTTTCCCCTATTCTTTAATTTCCTACTCCGCCGTTTTATTCTCTCCCTCTTTCTCTTCCTCATTTTTCTCTTATCTGATTTTTTACTTCTTTTCTGTTGTTTTCTCTTTGTCTTCTTCTTTAATCTCTTCATCTACCATTTTCTTCCCTTCTTCTCTATATTCTCCTTCTTCCTTTTTTCCTCTAATCATCTTCTTCATTTTTCCTACTCTCCAGTTTAATTCCCTACTTTTTCCTCTCATTCTTTCTTCCCTTATTTGTTTTTCTAGCCTTCTTCCTCTTCTACCCATTTTTTCCCCTCTTCTTCTTTAATTTCCTATTCTACTGTTTTATTCTCGTCCTTTTTCTCTTCCTCGTTTTTTTCTTCTCTGTTTTTTTACTTCTTCTCTGCTGTTTTCTCTTCGTCTTCTTCTTTACTCTCTTCATCTACCCTTTTGTTCCCTTCTTCCCCATATTCTCCTTCTTCTTCTGTTTTTCTCTAATCATCTTCTTCGTTTTCCTATTCTCCAGTTTAATTCCCTACTTTCTCCTCTCACTCTTTCTTCCCATCTTTGTTTTTTTAGCCTTCTTCCTCCTCCTCTACTCATCTTTTACCTCTTCTTCTTTAATTTCCTATTCTGCAGTTTTTTTCTCTCCCTCTTTCTCTTCCTCATTTTTCTCTTATCTGCTTTTTTACTTCTTCTCTGGTGTTTTCTCTTCTTCTTCTTCTTTAATCTCTTCATCTACCCTTTTCTTCCCTTCTTCTCCATATTCTCCTCCTTCTTTTGTTTTTCTCTAATCATCTTCTTCTCTTCTCTGTTTTTTTACTTATTTTCTGTTATTACAAGCTCGACGAGGACTTTTAGATAAGTCTCTCTCCTTTGCGCTTGTTTCTTTTCGCTTCTCTTTGGAGACCCTTTTTTTAGTTTCCTTCTTCAGGTTTTTCTAAATGCTTTACCGGCATTTCGTCTCCCTTCTTCTATAGTGGAATTGTTGTTATTAGAGCTCGCTTGTACATGAAATAGATGCTTGTAAAGCCGTTTTATTTAACTTGGTCTGCGCAATGAACTTTCATTGGGTGAGTCAATTTTAGTATTATTTTCTATGTTTTTTTCTGTGTTAATGTTCATGCTCACTTATGCACAATTAGATGCTTTACACCCATATTCTTGAATTTGTTCTTCTCTATGGACTCCTGTTGTTGGGTGCGTGTTTCTTTATTTTATTAAAATGTCATATTCATTGCATCCGTTACGTGGCTCATAGTATAAATTGCACTTTGGCATCATGTGATGCCGGTCTGTTGAATTTAGCTCACCAAAATTATGTCATCAGAAACATGAATCCAAACGGAGGCAATGACCCAGCCCAGGAAAGAGCTGGGTTAGGAGCCGTAGGTCCCGAACGTACGGAGGGGGGAACTTCTCGTGCCGTACAGAGTCAACCTCGTTCGAATCGTTCCCTCATCATTGACTACTTTGAGCTGATGGAACCCACACAGTAAGAGGAGACCCATTAAGAGGCAAGCCGACAAAAGCACAAATGTATTTTGGTGTCACTTCAAATCATGCCATCCAGCTCGCCATGCCGAACTGAAGAGCGAAGTTCCTGAAGAACGAGGTCAGACACGCATCACCGACAGACTGCAGAGCAAACAACAAGGAGAGCCTAGCCGATGGGGGCCGATTAAAGGGCACACTCCAGATGAGACGAAGAACTTCATTGCACGATTCGTATGCCTGACAGATTCAACCTGGAGCATTGTTGACAATGTCGCCTTCAAGGATATGTGGCGTTACGCGATGCTTATTGACTTGGATCCTCCAAGTGCGAAAGTCATAAAGAGGTGGACCATCCAAATGCACGGCCAAATGAAACTTGGTGTGAGGAAACTTTGGGAGACTATGGAGAGAGTGTCACTCACCATAGACGCGTGGACTGCGGAGAACGGGACCGGATTGCTAGGCATCACCGTCCACTGGGTGGACGACACATGGACGTACAAAGAGCAGGTTCTTGCCATCCGGGAAATCATCAGCAAGCACAACGGGGAGAACATGGCGTTGACTGTTCTCCAAGCACTAGATGAGTTCTGTCTACGGACGAAGGTCAAAACTCAGCGTATTGCTCGTTTTATTAGTTGAACTTGTTACTTTACATGTCTAACGTAATTATGCAGGCCTACAACGTTACTACCAATAATGCCACGGCGAATAAGAGGATGTTGGCTTTGATGGTGAGAAATTTGAAGTGCGTAAACCCGACGTTTATCGCCAGGAGGCACGTCCCATGTGTCGCACACATTCTGAATATTGTCGTGCAAGCGGCGTTAAAAAGCTTCAGTATTCCTTCGGCCCAGGATGTGGAACCCGAAGAAGGTGATGTGACGAGGACCGCAGATCAGTACAACAGTGACAATGACAATCATCTCGGTGATGTATACTCAATGTCTGATGACAGTGACAGACCACGCAAGCCATTATGTCTGGATGATGCAGTTGCAAAGGTATGCACCCTAGTGCGGAGTATTCGGAGCTCTACGCAACGAAGAGAACTCTACACCCAGGCCTGTGAAGATGACCCCGAAGTCGGGGACTCCAACATGGTTGTCTTAGACTGTCCAACCTGATGGAACAGCATGTACACTATGTTGGCGGCCGCCGTGAAGAAGCGTGATGTACTTGACGAAGTCTTGACGGCTTTTGGCCGAAAGGCGATGTCGTCGAACCTGTCGAAGGACGAGTGAGAATTGGTTAAACAGTTCTGCCGCATCCTTGGCCGTTTTGCCGTATCGACGAATCATGTTTGCAAGACAATGACGCCGGCGATCTGCGATGTCCTATATCTCATAAACGGCCTCAAGGTTCACATGGAGGACTTGGTACAGCAAATCGAAGACGGCACATTTTTCACATCTATTCAACGCTTGCACGAAGGAGATCGTTCGAACATGGCACAGGCATGTAGAGTGATGCTTTCCAAGCTTGCACAGTACGCGGAGTTATTGTGGGCGAATGAGGCGATCACGGCTGCAACATTGATGGATCCAATCCACAATGGGGCAATGCTCTGCCTGGGGGTTTGAGAGGCGACCATCGCATACGTACAGTCGTTGTTGCCCGGTGACAAGTTGAGCCATGTTCCGAGATGGGCCGCTGAACAGGGACAGCGAGGAGGTGAGGAGTTGGACGAGTGGCTTAGCACCACTATGCAGCACGTGGAACCGGCACCGGTGACAATGCGGTCGGCCTGGGATGAGTTCAACCAGTTCCTTGCGGAGACTGTGCCAAATGAGGGTGTGTTCACTCCATTATCTTGGTGGGCTACGAGGGGGCGAAGCGTTTCCCCTTGCTTGCAACCGTCGCGAGGGACCTATTATTCATATGTGCGACGAGCGCCCCTGCCGAGCGCATGTTCTCGGTTGGCAATGCTATTGTCACGTACAAGCGATCGCGTCTGTCGCCAATAAGCATTGAAACACTAATCACTGTGAAGTGTTGGCTCCGTGCGGACAACAAACGTTGGTACAATGACGTCGAGCTAGATGAGGATGCTGACGACGACAAAGATGGTGTGGTCACATGTGCTCGAGGTACACATCACAAAACTGAACTAGATCTTCTTATTTATACGTAATTATTGTTACTTATCACTTATCTTATGCAACGCAGGTGATGATCAATTGAGCACAAATCTCTGACAGAGCAGTTTGGACTACGCTTTTTTTTATAGGGCCACAGTCATAGCATACGGGTCAATTTTGTTAGAAATCTCGAATTAACGACGTGTATGGTTTCTTTTGAATTTATTCAAATTTTGATACATTTGCCAAATATGTAATTGAATATTCACAGATTACTACGACGATCCCATTGAATGCATAATATTAAATTTTATTAAATCTACTATTATTTTTATTCACTATATTTGCAACTTTATTTACTCAAAATGACTACATCTTAATTACTTAGTAGCATTAGTTGTTAGGACATTTTAACATTATTATTTAATTCACTAACTATAAAACGCAATTTTGTTTTCCTAAAATAATAATATATTTATTCCTTAATACCACTACTTGTTATGTCAGAATAAATCTATTGTTATTTTTATTCACTAGATTAGCAACTTTATTTACTCCAAAATGACTACATATTAATTACCTAGTAGTATTAGTTGTTAGGACATTTTAACATTATTATTCACTATAAATCTATTGTTATTGTTAAAACATTTTAACATTATTATTTAATTCACTAACTATAAAACACAATTTTGCTTTCCTAAAATAACAATATATTTATTCCTTAATACCACTAATTGTTATATCAGAATAAATCTATTGTTATTTTTATTCACTTGATTAGCAACTTTAGTTCCTCCAAAATGATTATATATTAATTACCTAGTAGCATTAGTTATGAGTCATATTAACATTATTATTTCGTTTACTAACTATAAAACGCGATATATTTTCCTCAAATAACATTAAATTTATTGTCATTTTTATTAGCTATATTAGGTAACTCTACCCTCATTATAATGATAATTTAAAATTTTAACTTAAATAATTATGGGCCGCGGGGTGGCGAAGATGAGATTTAACTGAAAAATGGCTGGAGAGAATATATAGTCTCACGGAAATTAGAATTTTCCGATATGGAATTGCAAACAACTGAACAAAAATTTCTGGATATCGGTTTTCGATATCAGGATATCGCAAACCGATATTCGGATATCCAGCATCCGAGATCCACCTCGTCCCTCCCTCTTCTGATATCCGGTACCGATATCCGTCTAACCCCTGATAGACGGATATCGCCCGATATCCGATATCCGATATCCGGAACCGTCCCACTTTTTCCCGGATATCGGATATTGGTTGTTCGATACCGGATATCGGACGGATATCGGGACGGCGAACACTACTCACAAATATGAAGATAATTTCATCCAGATAGATATTCAAGGATATTAAATGAGAAGTAATCACCCTATATTTTCACAAGAAAATTTTAAAATATTCACTTGTGTCACATACATATCTTTTATCTATCTTTTGATTCTCTTATTCACTTACTATGATAATTGTGTCCTCTTCTATGTTGATGCGTTTGGATGTTTCTACCTCTAGAATAAATTTATATAGAAAAAGCTACAGTAAAATTACAGAATGAACTATCCCAGACTCAAAAGAACTTGAGTAATGAGAAATAATTTATTTTGTGATGAGGCATTGTGCGAATATCTGAAAACTTCACAAATTAACTATTTTATGTTAACTCTGATTTCTTAGTCTTCTCCTTTGTTCCCTCATGAATCGTTTATTCCTCCATCTAATGACATGGTTAGAGATGATATAAAGTTATTTATAAGTTTGAATAAAAATTTCCAAAAAAATCAGAAGTTAGTAGAAAATTTCCCAAGAAATTATCTTTAAGCCAAAGTCTATAGCGACATGATTTGTAGGTCAAAATGTTGTCTTCTTTGTAACTTCTTCACATATGCACAAAAATCACAATTCTAAATTCTATTGATATGGGATAATTCTAGGTACAAACTTGGTGTTGAAAAAATTCAGTAATCCTCTTCAAAAGGTCAAATGAATTAAATATGATGGAGAGAGTGGGTTAGGTTTAATCCAATTAATTTTGGACTACAGTATTCACTGTGTTGCCCTAAGTTCAAAAACACTTAATGGATGGACTCAATATTCCAGACTGATTATGTTATATAAATTTGATATTTTTACTCAAATCATATGAAATATAAATGAATTTTTTAGTATATACTCATACTCCAGAAACAATTAATGAATTCAAATGTAAATATCTAATGTGGATACATGTGTATCAGATACCACATTGTAATACCTAAACAATGTCAGAAAACTGGAAATGAATTCAATCATATTTAACATGTGTATGAACATGATATATTAATTTTGAGTCTTAATTAAACTATTTCATCCATTGACCTCATGGTCAAGTATCATATACTGTCACGATGAAGGATTTCATCCAGTTTCACTCAATGCAGGTACAACCGATTGCCTAGGAGTTTCATGGGCATATTTCAGTTTGAGTATTCGCCCAAATATAAATACAAACTTATTATGTTAATTATGAAGAAAATTTTTGTTGTATTTTTTATTTTTTGGATTTAAGTCCTACTGTTAAATAGTTTTAAATTATTTCTTAGCATGATGAGAATTAAATAAATACATCAGCTAATCACCAAAAAATGTTTTGACTCAAGCAAATGATATATTTTATCTCAATTTTTTGATCGTTATATGAAAATTATGAAGGGAAATTATTAGGACCTATTATTGTCATTTTTATTTCCATATATTAGTGGGTGCCATGTCACACAGATTATTAAGTGACAATGGCAGGAGGTCAGTGATGTGGCTATATGTCAGTAGTATGATGTTTTGACCTTGACATCATCACTCTGGGCTTTAGAAGTTTCTCCAATGGAAATTATGGGGTCTTCAAGCATATTACACTTCTATGTCATATTAACATTAATTGACATACATAATTTTTCTTTATTATTCTTGTGTGGTGTTTAAGATAAAGTCCTTGAATATTTGCATTGACTAGTTCACTTGTGATGAGACGATAATACAATGATCCCTAGTCTTTAAATATTCTTATTCAAAGGATAATTGATATTTACATCAAAATATCCAGAAATAATAACACTATTAAATCATACTTATATGATAAATATGTCTGATCCTTTAGCCATCGGTATAGAGATACGAAGGATAGATGGTGGGTGCTCTTTTGGGAAATAGTTCATTGGATTGATCCCTATGAATACCTGAATGGTGTCATAAACAGCTTTCAACCAAGTTTATTCATGTCATAGTTGTGCAAGTGCTCCTAATTCCTAAGACACCAAAGATATTTTGGTTGAGATGGGATTTTTCCACCCTGAGTAGAAGAGGGATTGACCAAGGAAGAATATACTTAAATTCATAGACAGGGTAGTTGAAATCTTGAGTAGTTCTCCTATGGTTTCTGTTATGCATCAGTACTAACTAGAATGACATATTGGGTATTGAAGGTTAACCATACCAGAAGTCATTTCAAAGTCTTGTGCAGATGATAGATTACACTCTGTAATAATTAATGGAGTTACAGTTTCCATGAGAGAGTTCATATACTCATGTATATCGTCTAGAGCACGGGGTATAGTTATACACCCAAAGGGCCGACAACTAAACCTATCAATTGGATTAAATTAATCCTTAATTAACATATATAATTGATACATTATTTGTTAAGGCTGAATATAAATACTATTAGGCCATAAAAGTCATTAAATTTATTAATACATGTGCCTAGAGGGTCCCATACATAAGATTTATAGATGTTGGTGGACACACTCAAATTCTAAGGACTTCTATGAAAATGTCCAAAAGAGTAAAAAAGGGGAATTCATTGTCAGGTGCCTATGCAAACCAGGCTTGCCCCTTCCCCTTTTCTTCTCTCCCTCTCAAAAACCTATTTCATTATAGTATGACAAGATCGTAAGAATATTTACAAGATTTTCAAGAGGCATTGAAGAGATTCAAGAGGTGTTGTAGAGATTCAAGAGGAGATCCAATGTTCAAGTGATGATGTGAATACATCTAGTGGCCAAACACATGAAAGGATTGAAGAAAATATTCCAAGGAACCAAGTGGATGGCTTTGATTTATAGATTAATTACAATTTAATTTTTACATTTCCATTCAACATAATCATTTTTATAGTCAATCAAGCCAATCAAACCTTACAGATGATACCTCTTTTCTAATGTTGTGATGGGAAAGATATTCAACTTTTTTATCAGCCATGTAAATCTATCTTTAGACTATTGAAGTGCCCCATGCATCTTCTTAGCACTCTTACAGGCCAAAAATATCTCAGGCTGAGAAGGACAAACATGCACAATGCAATGGACCAACATCAACCCTTCGACTATATCTAGGGTAGCAGAAGAGGCTGCCAAACAATCTTCTTAGGATTACATCAGAATACTCATAGACTGTGAGAGTATTGGCAGACTGCCATGTGAACCAGTATTCAGCCCATTAGCAGGTAGAGCCCAGGTTAAAAAAGGAGAAAATGATATGTTAAATAAAAATCTTACCTTTTGTAGGATTTCACTCATATTAATGCTCATTTTTATGGAAGGGAGGTCTCCCAAGATCTCAGGAGGTGGAAGGAGCAGGGAACCATCCCCAAGCTTATAAAACATCAGGGGATCTCCATAAAATTATTCATTCCTAATCCTCCCCTCCCATATATTCTCACTTGGTTGGGACCCCATGTTACACTCTCAACCTTCATGTTATGTTGACCATTGTATAAAATGTAAGAGTAGATTAAGCTCCTTTCTAGCCTAAGAAAATTTATCTCACTTTATAATCTCCATCAAGTATCCTCATGGTAACTCTTCAATACAAATTCATGTAAATAATATCAAGATTTCTAAGTAGAGCCATAGGATTCATCTCCCCATAGGTGATGGCTATACCAGATTGTGAAGCTCAAGTTTTTCTACCCTAGCCTCCACCTTGGAGGTGAAGAAACTCTCTTCCAAATTATCCTGGGTGGCACACAATCCCAAAGTTATTTATGCAGATGGTCAAAATTTCTCTCTTAAATGGAGCTAAGTTCTGATTGCTTTATTTTGACTTATGATCAGACATTAGATGATTCTTTTTTAAACAAAGATATATGGATTTCATTATTTATTGTTTTTTTAAAGGGTTATAATTCATGGTCAAACATGGCATTTTAGTTCCATTTTAAGGCCTTTGAATCAAATTTTTCCATAGCCATAAATATTTAATGTGAATCTTGAAGATACATTCAGACCATTCGTCCTTTCAGATAGACCTAGAATATCGATAAACCTTAAATAAAACGACATAAAAATCTCATTTATTGTCACCGTTCCCCAAAAATGGTGCCAATTATATACTCAAACTTACGGTAACATTACATCATTGATAATTGAGTTCAATAATTAGCGCCATTGCCAGGGGAACAGTGTCCGTGAGGGATTTTGTCCTTTTTGGTGATTTCCTTTGTCATGAGGGATTCAGAGGCATGTATAAAAGTTTGTTGCATGCATTGTTAATAATTATTTTTAGATGTTCTTATATAAATATTTAATTATCATAAATGAATTCATATTATTATGAAATTAATTATCGATATTATGATCATGAATATGATGAAAGCTTTGATCCTCGTGAGGCATCCCATGAATCACATGAACAATATCATTATGGTCTTCAGTCATCTAATAGAAATTTAATGGATTTCTCTAATTATATTTCTGAAAATCATAACACTTCCTATAGGCATCATTTTCAATATTCTTGAAATCAAAATGTTCAAGCTCGATATATCAAATGCGTAATATCCTAAAATAAAAATGAATACTTATGCGTTGATTCAAAATAGGATTGAATCGCCTTGATGATTCTTTTGAAAGTGATCAATATATAATATTTATTTTAAGGAGTACTAGGAGGGTTATAAATATGAATGCATTTTCAGAATGAGGACTCTTCGAAATATGATTAGAAACATACTTTAGATGATCAAAATGCTATTTCGAAACACGATTTCTATGGATGAACATCATGAAAAATATTCTTATGTTGATTATGAAGTTGAACACTTCAAATATAAGTAATATTAGAAAAAAGTTTGAATAAAAAATACAGAGAAAATATTTTTCACTGATTGACACAATCATTTATTTCATATTCAATGGGAATTTTTTTCTTCAAATATTTATTGAAGGAAGTCATGATTAAATGGAACATGGATGACATATATTTTACATATTGGCATTACAATTTCATTGATTTTGAAAATATTTTATAAGGTTGGACTTGTGCTGGAATTACTTATTTCATTATCATTCATTAGATTGTTATCCAAATCAAGATCAAAGCCAACCTCGAAATTTAAATTTGTGCATATGGGAATCGATAATCTCATAAGCACCATGATTGGGATCATTGCCATAGATATCAATTAAAATGAATCCCACAAGGGTAAAATGGTCATTTATTCAACTATCAAGTACAAAATCACATTTCCTTGAGCCACCTTAATCCATCTTTTAAACCTATGTGTGTATCCACTTTTCCCTTTTTCTTAGCTTACCTCTATGATATCGTCAAATTAGATCAATAAAATCATGCTTCTTTCTTACCACATATTTTTAGATTTGCACTAGCAATATTCACCATTTAAGGATAAAATGAGAAATATATGATTTATTTTCCTAAGCTCTTTTATATATATTTTATAGATTTTTTAGACTAACCCCATCTGACTCCTTAGAATCAAGTGGATTTCTCATATCTTCTTGGAGTTTAATTTGAAAAACAGGACTTATGTAAATACAATGGTGAATTTGAGATACAAATGGGAGGAAAGTAGAAACTTAAGCCATCTAATAGATAGTAAGAGGAGGCCTAATGCACAAGAAGCCCAGTCTAGAAGCCCATTCAACCATCATTAAAGTTCGTGTCAACTAAAGGCAAGAATTGTGGAACTAACCCACAATTTGAATTTGAAAGGCCTGTTTTCAAATATGACTAGGGAATGTGTATCTAGGCTAGAAATCAAGAAATCCTAGCCCTCCAAACCCTTGGAATTAAATCCAATGGCTGTGAGAGTTAGGCAACTTCTAGTTATTCTCTTCACCCCTCTCTTTGTAACTCATTTTGAATTTATGCTCCCAACTTGTTTTTGGAGGCCTATTGAATCAGATTTCTTTGATACATTCTTGTTGTACAAGAGTGGGGGAGAGGGAGTTCAATTTTGATTAATATTCTTGGAGAAAGAGCATCACTTGCTCCTTGGGTTCAGTGACAACAAGGTTCGCGTGATCTGCTGAATGTTTGATTTTTATTTTCTCATTTTTTTCTCTAGATAAATATTCCAATGGATAACCTAGACTTCCAATGCATCAAACAACACTGAAAAATTCCTCATGTAGCAAACGTTACATCATTTTCAATCTTCTTCCCGTTGGTGTCCAATTCTCCCATTGAGCGGAGCGATGCCACCCGCAAACTGTGGCCAAATGTTCTCTTTAACATTAAATCTTATATATTGTCCTAAAAAGTCCCCAAAAATTTCTAGAAGTCATATTAAATTATTATAACTTATCTAAAACAAAATAAATGTGTATTTGATTTATTTAAAATAGTTTTGGCTAGTTTTCATTTATTTCATTGATTTTCCTATATAGGAAATACTTAAACAAATCCAAAAAATAATAAATCACCTAAAAAAGTTATTTGAAAATATATTTGAATTGTAATATACTCTCTCATTACCTGCTCCTTGTGGATTCGACCCTTACTTACCATAGTCTAAGTACGGAAAATTTAATAAATATTGTTTTTTAAATCAAAGCCTTAAACAACTTATTCTGATTTATCTCTATCACCATTTCGCCTATTATTGATCATTACTATAGGTACCCATGTCTGCCCTATTAGTCCAAAATGCTTATGATTTTCTTACTCCTAAGTTTTATTCTCTTCTTTCCCTTTATGATATCATTCTTGCATGATATATTTTCCTTTTTATCCCCCTCTTGTTTTCATCTACATCCTCTCATCTTATTTCATCTTTCCCATACTAGCATGGGATGAATGTTATGATGAGTATATATTTGATCAAAAGTTCTTTGTTTTCATAATAAGCTTCCATTTTTGTTCACCCCTTTTGAAAAATAAATAGAAGCAAATAAAAATAAAAAGTGAAGGGAGTCCTCAACATGGAGTAAAAATTTGAGGATCCAAAAGACCATTTTAAAAAAAGAATAAAGTGTTATGTGGTTTCTTGTCTTTGGAAGCATGTCATTTTGTCTTTAATGATTTGTTGATCAACCAATTTATCTTCCCATGCTTAGGCAGTGCATGCCATGTCCTCAACCGCTTCTTGGGGAAAGGAATTTTCTATCCTCATTCTTCTTTATACCCTTCTAGTGCATTTTGCTTATTCGTCAACAATTTGGAGTAAGCTATAAGAGTAGTATGTGTCCATCCATTATCTCTGACACACATTTATCCATTCTTTTTGAGCTATCCATCATTCTCCTCTTTCTTCACAAATAGTTAGATAGGAGTCTCACCACACATGTTTCATCAATACATATTTATACTCTGTGCATGATTGAGAAGTGAACAATGACTATCTTTTATTTTCAAGTGAGTGGAAATTTTTGGGAAACCTAAATGCCAAGTAGCCACCGGCCCCTGTGAGTGATAGACATAGATATGAAGAAATGAGACAACATCACCTGGATTATAGTATCATACCCAAAAAGAAGTAGGCTTCACTCCTCATGACCGCCAGCTCTTTCCAAAACCACAAGGGAATTTAGCATGTGCACTCAACCATTACATGTGTATATTCATACTTAAAGGTGTGGTTGATATATTTAACACTTCATGTTTTTAGGTTTACAATATGAATGGATAATCTGGGGGAGATTAAACACCCTTGTTAATGGGCTAGCAATGATTTAAGTTAATGGGGTCTGATAATACAAAATTTTAGGAAGTTAACATGACCATATTTTCATGTTTATTTGCATTAAATTGATCATATATATGTGTTATCAAGCCTAAAATGAATAAATTTGTTTTTTAGAATGACATTTTCAATTTAATGAATTTTCATGTATTTTTATAAATTTTATGATGCCATATTTTGAAAGAACATAATTTTTTGAGTCTAATCCTGGATTGTTCGGCATTATATTCAAAGAGATATCATTTCTAACTTCAAAAAATATATTGATAATATCTTTATGAATTAATAGCTATTTTTTGAATTATTTAATTGCTCTTTGATTTTTACAGGTGATCCGAAAGCACGGAGAGAGAAAATCAGAAGGCTGAGAATGGTTCAAGTTCAAAGTGTGTTATCTGACAAAGCAGAAGTTTTAGGCTGAAATTTTGAGCAAAAGTGAAGTTTTGAATGTCCATCAAGAGTGTTCTTGGTGTCTTGAGTGCTTGGAGAAAGTCAACAGAGAAGTGGGGAGGCTAATATGCATTTGGAAGATGCCTTGATCTTGGTGAAACATAGGAATCTAAGGTTAGTCTCTTGCCTTAGGTTGATCATTCTTAAACACATTCTTTTAGGTAGACCATAATCATCATCAATATCCATCATCTATCGTCATCTACATTCCATGTCATGTATCTTCTACTTGGTGACGTGCTCCGTTATCTAGTTGTCTAAGAAAACCTAAACCACTATCTTTACTTCATTCGTCATTCAACTCTTACATCCACCCCCTTCATCACCACATCTCATCCCATCATCTCTATCACATCTTGCCTTCAAACCCTCCAATATTCTATTAAACCCTACATAATATATTTATTATTGTCATTTCCCCTTAGTCCTCATCTCATCTAAGTGTCACCTCTTCACTCATTTCATTTACAACCCACTATCTACCACTTGTGTAATACTCAACTTATTCTTATTAAATAGCTATTATCCCTATCTCTGATCACCGCCTTTATCCTACCGCTACCTCTTACTCGATATGCATTCCTTCTTGTCCTCTCAAATTCACTCTATATACAAAGTCATTTCCCTAAGATCTGCCCCCTATGGTAGGGAACGGCACATCCGAAACGTGACGCCCCGGACGTGATGGAACGGATGACGGAACATAAAGGACGGTCACATGACAAAAGTTTCATCACGTCACTGTCACGTCATGCGTCCCAGAAAATACAAAAAAAATCATCACGATCCGTCACGCATCCCTCTATTGGCCATCCCATCACGTCCACATCACCATGACGACGTCACCATCACCGGTGATGGGAAAAACCCTTCATCGTTCTGAATTTCTTAACACCATTCTGAATTTATTGAAGTCGCGCTTGTTCTTTTTTTTAAGAAGGTTCTCGGGGGAAAACTTGATCGGTCTCTGGTGTGGCTTCCTTTTACGATAGAGGGATAGCGTGATAGATTGAAAGATAGATATGCCGAATAGTGTCACCGTTATGAATTTCTTAACACCGCTCTGAATTTCTTGAAGTCGCGCTTGTTCTTTTTTTTCAGAAGGTTCTTCGGGGAAAACTAGATCAGTCTCTAGTGTGGCTTCATTTTACGATAGAGGGATAAAGTGGTAGATTGAAAGATAGACAAATGATGGACAGACTGCATACTATTCGGCATATCGATCGATATATGTACAGATAGATTTCTAGTTATCAATATAAATAGATTTTAATATATAGGGAGATATAGAGAGATAAATATTAAGGGACTTTTCCATTTTTTAATATACTGTTTTTGAACTGCATTTAGAATTTAACAGAACGGCCGTCATTCGTGACGGCCGTTCCGTCACGTCTAGGGAGCGGCACGTCAGGGACGTGACGGGACGGTGATGCACCGTGACAGATGGTGACGTGACGAACTGGTCGTCACGTCACCGTCACGTCACTTGTCCACGGATTTTCAGAAAATCCATCACCGAACCGTCACGCGTCCGGAGACCCTCTATGATGTAATACGATGTCGGCCGGGATTGAGCGGCTCGTATTACGTCACAGGAATTATTATGCGATGACATGAGATGTAATTCAATGCACGGGAAAATAGTGGATGAGCAGTAGAGGGAATCGGCGGATAACGGTGTCGGCCGTGCCGGTCAACGAGAGAAGAATGATCCCTAGATCAAACTCCCAAATGACCCGCGAAATCAACTAGACGTCTAGACAATGAGGGGCGTATGATGGCCCTGGAGTGTTCGGCGTCTAGGCCAAAGAATATCCGTCAACCTCAAAGAATTCCTACACTCGACGACGGTGGCTATCCTATCCGTGAATTGTAATGAAAATAATGGCAGAGGACGCGATAGCGGAAGACGAGACTGGAAAAGATAATAATGCTGGTAAACGGAGGGGAGACGAGACTAACCTTAAGTCCCGCTAATCCACGGCGTCAAATCTCGTTCTGGCAGGTGATGCGGTGTAGATGGTAACATGTTGGTAGACGACTCTGGTGTGATTGCTCGGACGTCGGACTGATGAGCGCAGGAGGTGATCAAGTCAACCGACCTTGGGACCACGGCAAAGGATGTGGCAGCAGACGGGCACGCACGGAGGTGTTTTGGCGCGCGCGCACGGGCCGGTGCGAGGAGCACGACGCGTGCACTGGCGAGAGGACGCACTGCGCGGTGGTCGCAGGCGAGGGCGCACGGATGCCTGCAGCGGCGGGCGGAGAGGCGCGCGGGAGGGGTACCCTCTCGCGCGGGCGCCGGGCGATGAACGGTGGAAGGGTGGTCGAGCGGGAGGCGAGGGCGAGGGGCCAAGAATCGAGAGGAAAGAAGTGTGGGAGAATTGAGGGTTCAAGAATGGTAATGGGGAAGGGTCAAGAACGAGATGGGGAAAGGACCAAGAACGAGATGGGACGGATCAAGAACGAGATGGGAAGGATCAAGAACAAGATGGGGAGGGTTCAAGAACGTGGAGGGACGGATCAAGAACGAGATGGGAAGGGTCAAGAACGAGATGGGAAGGATCAAGAACGAGATGGGGGGGGTTCAAGAACATGAAGGGACGGATCAAGAACGAGATGGGAAGGTTCAAGAACGTGATGGGAAGGATCAAGAACGAGATGGGAGGGTTCAAGAATGTGGAGGGACGGATCAAGAACGAGATGGGGGGGTTCAAGAACGTGAAGGGACGGATCAAGAAGTTCAAGAAACTGGGTGGGACGTGGTAGAATGAAGAAACGAGGCGAGCTGAAGGAATCAAGAAAATGTGGGGGAGGGGAAATAAGGGAAATTTAAGAAATGTGGTAGGATGTTCGAGAACGGTGGTGGGGTGGATCAAGAACGAAGAGAAGGATGGGGTATGGATCAGGAATGGTGGAAGGGTGGGAAAAGGTACCAAGAAATGGCTTTCTTGAACTGTAACAACCAAGAACCCTCCAAGAAAGAGGAGTTCTTGATGGATCTAGGGTGTGCTCCCTCGACGGAGCAGATTTCCCAGGTTGATGGCGTGTCGGCGACACTTCTTGAATCTCCCAAGACCCCCGGAGTAATCTCGACGAATGCCTCTTTCGATTCTTGATGGTGGCGGCTTCTTGAAATTCTTTCCTCGCACCGGAGTGATCTCAACGGTGCGCTTTAACACGTCTCCCTCGGAGTGATCTCGACGGGAGAGACGTGGGCTCTACCCACGAAGTGATCTCGACGTGGGGTGGGGCTAGCCAAACCCCCTACACTACTCTCTACGATAGGGGGGAGACGAATTGTGAATAAACTTTTCAACAATGACTCCAAGGTGTTCCTTGGGCATGCCATCCCCTTATATAGTGAGGATGGGTGCCAAGTGAACGTGGGAGAGGATAAACCGTCGCGAGACGTGGTTCGGCCTCTCCTTAAAAATTCAAAATACAAACATAAAAAGTAAAAACGATGAGGAGGGGCCCAACAACATTGGCCCAGTCCACGAATCCGAAAATACAAACACACATGAAAATGAGCATAAGTAAAAAGATAAAAGTTCTTACGCGGGGTACTTAAACCCAGGGTGGCGAGCGTCGACGCGAGCTGCTCGGCGTAGCTGACGACGTCCCATCGCGTCATCCTCGAGATGGTTCTTCGTCATCGTGGGGTCGTCCTCGAGATGGTCCTCCATCACTCCTCACCGTCACGTCACCGTCACGGTGACGGCATCACCGTCACCGTGACGGTAATTTTTTCCATTTTTAGAATGGTATGACTCGGCCCGTCGGCCGATCCAAAGCAATGCTGGTTTGCTGCTCTCGATTGCTGCCTCTCTGAAGCCTGCTGCGTGGATTTTCTTGAGCTGCATGGGTTTTCTTGAGCTGCCGAGGTTGCGTGGTTTTTCTTGGCACCGTATGAGAGCTACCGAGGTTGAGGTGAGTCTGCTATTCACCGCCGGGGAGCATGCTCCGTCTTATTTCTATGGGTAGTGTTCATGTAAATTGGAATTGATAGACCATCTTGTTTATTTTTTTCCTCTTAAAATTTCACCTACAAGAGAGGCCGCCCACCCCAAATTTCCCCAACCTGTGGAGTTTCTTACTCCTGGTTTCCAGAGTATGGCAAGCTTGTGGATCATGAGAAAATAATACTGTTGTTTGATTAATTCTGGAGACGATCTCAGTACATAAACATTTCTTGGAAAAAGATTAGAAAAATAGTTTATTTTTTTCCTCCTAAAATTTCACCTACAAGAGAGGACGCCCACCCCATATTTCCCCAACCTGTGGAGTTTCTTACTCCTGGTTTCTGGCAAGAACGAATGATTAGAAAATAGTCTCATACTCTTGATGATGTGATGACTATGACGATGACAACGATGACCAAGTAATTGTCTTCAACATCATTCACACTCAGGTGTGGATGTCACTGAAAAATCAATCACCAGCATCAATGTCAACATGGACTATGATGAGAGTATCTATCTCTCCTCTTTCTGATGACCAGAGGATGAACACGAAACTATATTCCTCTGATGTTAGATGAAGAGGATGAGTCCTTGTCATCATGATTCGAACAGATGTATGATTATAATGATGATGATGAGGCCATCATTCATATCCTAGTTTCAGATGTTGGCGACAACATCGGTGGCAGGTGAGTATGAAGATAATAATGATCGTGATGATGATGAATATGTCATCAATATCCTGGAGGAGGATGAATGACAAGGAGCACTATGACAACTCTCTCTATCTCACCTTTTCAGAAGATGAGAGGATGATGACGCATTTATCCGCATCATCTTCAAGGGTACAGAGCTAGGATGGCGATGACGATATCGTCATCACCCTCCTAGCCGTGGGCAATGAAGATGACAATGAGAATGATATCATTGTCCTCCCACCAGATAATAAAATGACAAAAAGGAAGTCAGCTCTTGAAAATAAAGACAGAATCAACCTGAGAGACATTGCTTGAAGAAAGTTGACCAGAGAGTATAGATTCTTCAAAGGACCCAACTAGAGATCTTCGAAGAGGAAGGTCAGCCAGCCTACTGGGCCGAGGGGGGAAAGAGTACGATAAGTCATCCTGAGCCCCTGGTTTTTTTTTTTTTTCTTCTTTAAAATGAGTTTGGCTTAATTGGATTACGTGCCTCTGTTGAATATGACCAGTTGCGGATAACCCACTTGCAAGAAATGTGCATTTTGTCTTTTTACTCTTTTTATTGTTGACTATCCGCCAACTTATCTGGGAAAGTATTGAATATTAAATTACATGTCTGGAGACAACATATTTACTCCTCTTGGAAATGACACTTGGGTTTGGTGGACGAAGAAAAATCATTATCTCCATGGATGATAAAGAGATGGTGAGAGAAAGAGTGATGGTGAGTTTGGATGGCAAAGGGATGAGATAGAGATGTTGAATTTGCTTGATGCAGGGATGGTGAGAGAGAGATGTTAAGTTTGGATGAAAAAGGGATGTTGAGAGAGATGTTAAGTTTGGATGACAAAGGGATGGTGAGAGAGCTATTATGAGTTTGGATGACAAAGGGATGGTGAGAGAGAGATGTTAAGTTTGGATGACAAAGGGATGTTGAGAGAGATGTTAAGTTTGGATGACAAAGGGATGGTGAGAGAGATATTATGAGTTTGGATGACAAAGTGATGGTGAGAGAGAGATGTTAAGTTTGGATGACAAAGGGATGTTGAGAGAGATGTTAAGTTTGGATGGCAAAGGGATGGTGAGAGAGATATTATGAGTTTGGATGACAAAGGGATGGTGAGAGAGAGATGTTAAGTTTGGATGACAAAGGGATGTTGAGAGAGATGTTAAGTTTGGATGACAAAGGGATGGTGAGAGAGATATTATGAGTTTGGATGACAAAGGGATGGTGAGAGAGAGATGTTAAGTTTGGATGACAAAGGGATGGTGAGAGAGAGATGTTGAGTTTGGATGACAAAGGGATGGTGAGAGAGATATTATGAGTTTGGATGACAAACGGAAGACATTTTAATGAATGATTTAAATGTTCCATATTTTTTTTCTTGCAGTTAGTTTCCATTCTTAAACAACAATTTCTTGCAACATTTTTCGCCCGTCTCCCTAGGACATAGTCGGCAATGGGCACTCAAATTGGCGATGCGTGCGTTGATGTGGCCATAGAGTCCTCGGAGGAGGACGTACAAGAGACGACCCTATCGGTGGTAGGGCCGTCACGTCCTAAATGTAAAGGGAAGGCCAAAATCCTGCTCTACTTCATCGAGATCGGCGCAGGTGTGTGGGCGTGCCTACTATGCCGCGACCAAAGAGTAGATCCGTTGCGCAATCGGCTCAAGCGACGAAAAGACGGTTCTACGGACATCTTTTGGAGGCATATGGAGTGCACCTATAGCAAATTGTACAACAAGATGAAGGGCATCAAGCCAGATCAACATACAATATCACAGGCATACGGGCAAGGAGGTACTGTCAAGAATACGCTGGAGAAAACAAAGGAGATCATAGCGCAGTTTGTCTGTCTCATGGACTCCCCGTGGGCTATAGTGGACAACGTGGGGTTCAAGATTATGTGGAAGTATGCCGCTGAGACGACAGTTGACCCGCCAGGGTCAAAGGCAATCAAAGATGCGACGCATAAGCTATTTGTGAACATGAAGGCGAAGCTCGTGTCGGCATTAGCAGATGTCCCTAGTGTGTCCCTAACGGTTGACGCATGGACTGCCGAGAATTCTTGTCGTCTTCTCGGCATCACGGTTCACTAGGTGAACGATTGGTGGGAACTATACAAATGTGTACTCGCTATCCGTGAGCTAGTCGGCAAACACAGCGGCGAGAATACCGGCGTAATAGTCCTCCAAGCATTGGATGACTTCGGCTTGAAGACGAAGGTCGAGAGCTCGTAAACTGGCTTCAATTTTGGCTCGTACATCCGCATTGAAAACTAACAATTTTTCCATGCAGGTTAGTGCAATCACCACGGATAATGCATCAAGCAACGGGAGGATGGTAGGGATGCTCGCAAAGGAACTGAAGCCGATAAACAACAGGTTCACTCGGGACCGACATGTCCCGTGTGCTGCCCACGTGTTGAACATCATCGTCCAGGCCGCACTACAGTCATCACGTGTATCGGTGACCACAAATCCTCCGAAGACTGCCGACAGCAGCACATGGGATGCAGCGTATGAACCGAATTATGATGCCGGTACAGACGACTTGGACGCCATGGGGGAGTCTGCGGCAAGTCATGTGGAAATGGTCAGCCATGATGGTGGCCTCGTCCTAGGGGATGCGATTGCCCGTGTTCGGCAAGTGGTGACGAGTATCCGAGCATCGACACAACGACGGCAATAGTACGTGAAGACCTGCAATGATATGGGGAAGAATCCCATCCAACTGCCGTTAGATTGCCGTACACGGTGGTACAGTACACATGACAATCTTGCATGCTGCATTGGAGAAGAGAGAAGTTGTTGATTTGATGGCGTCACAGATCATGTCGGTGACTGACAAGGACATCAGAATCTCAAGGGAGGAGTGGGACATGTTGGCAGACTTCTGCAACATTTTAGGGCCCTTTTATCAAAAGACAAAGTATGTGAGTGGCTCAAAGACAGTTAGAGTCATGGAAGTGATCGGCATCATGAAGGCGTTGTTGCGCCATGTCGACACGATCCTGTCCAAGTTTGATATGGCCACGATTTTTTCATCGGCAAGGAGGATGACCGCCGCGCAGATTGCGTCCATATGCAGAGCTTGTGAGAGCATGAAGAAAGATGCTAAAGTATGAGATGATGATTTCAACGAATCGTGCGACAACGACAGCTGCAATTCTGGACCCTTTCAACAAGGGAGCATCGCTTGAATCCAATGACCTTCAGGAATCACTTGCATTTGTCCGCCAACTTATGCCTCAACACAGTCAGCACGAACTTATGTACAACGACCCCGAGGATGAAGATTGGCTCGCCGAACTTATTGATGGCGTACCACCAGCTAGAGGGAAGGAACGACGAGTGCCCGTGCCAGCCAAGGAATTGGAGGCGTATCTGCAATCAACAGAGAGAAAGGACAACGAGACAGCTTTGGGGTGGTGGGCACGTTTTGGTGCACGATCCTACCCACGACTTGCTACGCTAGCGCAAGAGTTCCTCTCAGTCTGCGCGACCATTGCGCCAGCGGAACGTTTATTCTCTGCCGGACGTGCAGTTGTCACTTTCAAGCGCACCCGTCTTAGTGCTGAAAGCATTGAGCTCCTAGTTACAGTGAAGTGCTGGTTACGTGCCGAGAACAGTCTGCTGTGCGATGGAGATAGAGGGGAAGATTCCCCTGACGATGACGCCTAGTGTGAGTCTTGGGTCTTATTTCCTTCCGGCAGTTGTCAATTTTTTCCAACGTAACCACTAACCAATGGTCAGTTTTTCTGCAGGATTGGCGGTCTTGGTGGTCATTTTTTTGCAGCAGTGGCAATTCTCCAACAACGGTCATTTCAAAATTTACCCCGTAAGTTACTTCTAGCCGATTACTTATGGACGATCTTAGAGACCTTTATGTAGTCCACAGAATAAAGATCTTAGAAAACTTTTTTTAGATGAAGTTTTTTTTGAACCGATAGTGACCAAGGCAAAATACGCTGTTTCGTGAAATAAATCGATTATGATATTTTAAACCAAGGCATAATACTGGATCAATTTTAAAGCCTAAAGACGTGAAACCTTCTTATTAGATGATCTTAGAAATAAACTGCTTCGCTAAATAAATCGATCATAATCTTAGCAATTTCTTTATTAGATGAAGATTTTATTTTTCCATCGATTATGACCACGGCAGAATACAATGCTGCATGAAAGAAATCGATTATGATATTACAGTGAAGTATCTATCTCACTGATTATTTCTAGAATTAATTTTCCTACTTAACCAAGGCAGAATACCAGATCAATTTTAAAGCTTGAAGACGTGATTTTCATTGATATGATTTATTTTTTTCTTAATATCTTATATTTGATGTGAACAGGCCTTTGTAGGGCAGGCTCTCTATGATGCGGCACAGAAACCTAGAGACAAGAAGACGGAAGAGCTTCCACTAAATACTAATAAAGAGCTATGCTGCCCCTCGTGCACAGGTGGCCTCTAGTTAGCGTAATCGAGCGGCTCTCCAGGACGGGTGCACGTTTTTGGCTCGTATCTGTACAATGGCATTATGTCTCTTGCCCTTGTACTGGTCAAGAGAAGGATAGGAGGAGAAAGAGGGGAAAGGTATGGAAAAAATTGTATGAATGATGAGATGACAATGGTCATAGTTTTTCTATCTCTGTCAGAACGTTTTTGTGCAGAAATTTTGACGTCACAAAATTTTATGTTGAAACATCAAACCTTTGTGGCTTCATACTTGAATCTGAATCTTTCTACCTTTTGTAACCGATACCAACTACAAGCCTATGATATCACCCAATATGCTGATAGTTCACTAGGATTGAAGGTATCTCTTAGTTCATTTCTCTACTTATTTTTAAAACTAAGATAGCTTCAATCTTATACCTTTATTGACTTGGAACACCCTGAAGTGTCATCTTTCTTCATATAAAAAGTTTGAATTTTTTTGGATGAATGTTATCTTAGGCAAATTTAATTTCTCAGTTGGATAATACAATGGTGCTTGTGGCCCTCAAAGATTGCCTTTTTACCCCGGTTCAGTTATCACTAAGCTACGTGCATTGAATATAATAAATACTACATTTATTTGTATTCGAATGTCTCCATAATGTAGCCGATACTTATAGATAAACTAATGATATATCCTCAATTGTTTTTCAAGTGCATAACTCTCATATTTATGTTACTTTAACAAATGAACTTATATATGATCTATTCAGAAAATATGAGCTTTTAGCAAGTTTTTTTATTATCTGAACTTGGATGTTAAAAATGCCAACTATCCTGAATCAATATTTTCTCGCTAGATTCAAGACCATCTGCTCTACGTTTGTTATTACCTGTCACTTTTCAAAGTCAAGAAATATTGTAGCAGTCGCAGGGGTCCAGTACTTTTTAAAAAGAATTTTTTAATATAATCCATATCAGGTAAATAGAAATATATCAGGATCGTTGATATAGATGATAGCTAATACCTCTAGATTTCATGGGGTTTTAATATATTCTATATATTTTATATGATATTGGATAATAACAATATGAAGTGGAGAGAAGCATTGACACTTGATTTCATTTTTATACAGCTCCGTAATGTAGTCAACCATTTTACAAGTACAATGATTTAAACTTTTATCCTCAAGGAATTCATAATTATCTATTATTCTGAAATCAAAGTTAAGAGTGAATTGATATGTTATCCTAATACTAAAAGTGTTTATCCTTAGCCAACATTCTCATCTCATTATAAGGATTAATATAGTTATAGCCACCTAATTATTTTATTTTATATCACTTTTCAGTCACATATGTTTTATGCAACTAGAATGATATGTCCCTAAATTATTGATACCTTATTCTGACACAAGATTTTCAATGTAATAAAATTCGTCACGGACGTCACCGTGACGGAATCATCGTCACGTCACCGTCATGGGATACCCGTCACCGTCACCGTCACCGTCATGGGCTCTGCGTCACCGTCACCATCACCGTCACGAGCCCTCAGATCCGTCACCGTCATCGTCACGTCACCGTCACGGTGACGGATGACGTGACGGATGACGACTGAGGATCCCTAGTCACATCACGCATCCTGAGCACCCTGTCACCGTCACACCCCCATCGTCATCCATCACAGTCACCGTCACGTACCCCTTAAACCGGCAACGTCATATCATCCGTCACATTTCTGTCACGGTGACGTGTGACGTGACGAATGACGCTTGCCATTCCCTACCCTATGGTGACGACCCTTTATCATCGCTGAGTAGTAAAAATATTCATGGTAAATGTTTATAGATTTTATTGAAAAAACTCAAATTTGCAATGACATAATTTTACCCTAATTTTGGGTTTATCAAATATAACTGTATAAAAATCCCAGTTACATTTTTTGTTTAATTTGGAAATGGTAGATTTATCTAAATACATAAATTGAGAGATAACATGCTGGGTAGAGATTGGAGGTAAAATATACACTTAACTATAGTGAATTTTATTGAGATACATGGTATTGATATATAAGCATAGAGTTTTAATGGTGAGATAGGTTGATCAAGTCTTGAGAGGAATATAAAGAGTGAGACATCATCAAATTTATTTTCTTAATTTCATCCAAATCTGTGTATTTGAGCAATTTGGAATAAGTTAATATAAATTTATGAGATTGAGTAGTAGAGATTTTTAGAAAATCTGATAACTAGATAGAAGTATGTTAAATATTGAGGGAGACTAATAGATGGAGGATGATGAAGTAAAAGAAAATTATATTTTTGAAATAGTTGAAGGTAAATTTGGTTTGCATTTAAGTGGATAATATAATGACTTATTGATAGATACTTGGTATAGTCATATAAAGTAATTTAATTTTTTATAAATTCATTTTCTTAAGATGGGAAATGTATAAAATTCACCTTTTAGACATCGAAATCATATGAATAGAATATTTATATATAGTACGGAGTATTTATAAAATATCATATTTTATCTTAAGAAAATCTAATAGGGTAAATCATTTAATTAAATTGGGATGGAGTGACTTTTATTGTAGTTTGAGACAGACACATCTAAAAGTTTACAAATAGAATGAAATTAAATGATCAGTGATATTTTTCCTATTAAGATTTTCAACAGAGAGCTAGATTGTACGAACGATAATATCTTACAAGACCTGGGTGGTTGAATACTGAGACAAATCATAAGAAAAGTTGAATAATTTAGGCTTTGGTATCCAAGATTAAGACTAATTAATTGAGGGCAACATTTGATACTATTTGTGATTGTATCATCGTGATTCTGTGGACCTAGGTTACAATGTCTTGGAGATTTGGTTGGGTGGTCATGTGAATTTTATTGTATAGGACATAAGAATTCCTCATAAAGGATCAAGGATTATTAGATTTCTTAGATAGGATTAGATTGAAATTGTAGGCATATGTGAAAACACAGTTTTTTTCATCAATGATGGTAAATTAAATGAATAAAACTTAGAATTCAACATATTTTTGATCAAGACATACAGTTCTCCACTGAGGCAAGTATTAAGTACAATCCGTGAGAAAAAAATCGTTATTTTTTCTTGAACATATTGATAAAATGAGATCTTTTTATCTTAGTTGAATATAAATTAATCGTGATAAAAGGAAAATCCGAGTGAAATGAAATTTTGATTACCAAAACTTAAAATTTGATATTTACCATATTCTTATAATTAATATTATTTTAGACAATTTATGGACAGAAATTTAATTACATCTATTGAAACTTATCTTCCCCAATAGAGGGATCTCATGCTAAAAAATATTATTTTAGAAATGATCCAACTTGTGTCGCATCAATGGATTTTTTCAATACTTCCACATTTACTAAAATGGAATATCTCTTGGCTAAAGATATTATATATCATTTAATTTTGATCCATTCATATTTTATTGTTGCCAATTGAAGTATTTGTGAATCAATTCTCCAATGACACAACATCATGATTTATTCATAGCATATGTTTAACTCAATTTAACTTTAGTTGTTACTGTATTGATACTGAATGAATTATTTAAGAATAAGAAAAATGGGATTCAATTAAGGTTTACCTCCTTATATGGATTAAACTATGCCCTTGCGCTAACTATTCTGGTAGTTTCCTTTTAACTCCATTCTGCTAATGTCACGTAGTCCTTGTCAAATTAAGTTTTAGTCCTACCAAAATTCACCACTTTTACTTCTGCGCTTAATGCTCTGGCTAAGTGAATAACATTCCCGGTTACATTACTTAGTCAAAACTGCCAGACTATTTCTAGACTTTCCTGCATCAGATATCAATAAAATATAACCTTTAGTACCATATAAAAAATGGACACGGAGTTGCTTGTACCTAAAAGAGAAGGATACAAATGAATCATCTTCTTGGTAAACATCATATTTGTACTTCTTGGTAAACATCATATTTGTACACGAGGATTCTTTACAACCTTGCATGAATGCAGTTGAAATATGTTATCTCTATTTGGAGATAATGATTTTAAGATTTTCAGGGTCAAGTGTTTGAAATGGATACTCAAGCTTATCCTAGTGGGTCCAATCTGGGCTATTAGTCTTATCGCTTAAGTGACACTATAGCTACGTGATTTTCCACTCAGCTCAACTGATGAGCACTCCTTCACCCTCTTTCATGCATGATCGTTTCATTTTTGTTTTCATTAAATCATTAGTAATTCTTCAAAAGAATGAAAATATAAAATCACAAATATGAATCGAAGTAAAAATATAAATCAAATTATACAATGCATTGTTAATATGAATTTTTTAGCAGACGCTCATAATTGAATCGAATGACCATGTAAACATGTAGTGGAAATATGAGTATTTTTAATCAAATAGATTAAAATATATGATCATTTGTACATTCATGGGGAAAATCCATACTATCAATAGATATATGATAAAAATTTTAATATAATTAATTTACCCCCTCTTCGGTTTCCCTAATTACCTGGAATAAAAATACATGGTTGAAATATTAGAGTTTTTTTGTATGAAGTATAAATAATTTTAATTTTATGTTAATTATACATTTTTTTGAAATTTTATTAATGATATTTTGAATTAAAAATATCTTCCCAATCATTGGTGAACATTCATTGTGACTACAGGAAAAAATGCCTTGGTGGGTTGTACATATTTTAAATACAAACAAATTTTGGAGAAAAATAAATGATATGATTTATTTTCATGACTAGGTGTAATATTTTTATTTTTTAACTATATTATTTATTTTCAATAATGAGATATTAACTTGTTATTGTTGATGTTGATATTATCATCATTCATATATTTCGTTACAACTTACTCTTCATATTTATACTTAATTGAATACAAATTAAGAAAATTTCTTAAAAAAACCTTTAATTGAGTATCTTTAGATCATATCGATCAATATTTAATCAAATGTAGAAACATATGAAATACATATGCATTTCATACAGTTTGTTTAAGTGGTTGAGAAATGACCTAAGAGGAGGTGGGTGAATAAGGTCCTTTAAAATTTATTCACTCTAATATACTTAAGTACATGAAATAAGGTTTATCTACCTAGGGAAGAGGATAGGACAGACTCATTTAATATATTTATACTCATCAGGCTAGTACTTAATGCTCTCTTGAGGTATGCAACCTGAGGTGATGATAAGGGCTAACCAAGTTTGTGTGAATGCCCCCCAATAAAGCTCTTACAAGTAAGGCATAAAAGGGATAATCAACCCCCAAATTCTTCCATGGAGTGACGATGCTTGACCTCCTTCAATTCGGCCCCCAAAGCCTTTACCTAGTTGACTCTCAAGTCTACTAGGATACACTTAAAGTTTGTATAATTAATTAATAAAAATACTCACAAATAAATTTCATGTATATTCAATAAGAAATAATCACTATTGGCACATAAATGGTAAATAATTTGAATAGTCAATCAGTTATAACAATATGGTTCAATATACCCTGATTTTACCTATCTCCTGATTATATTCTTATTATCTCTGTATCTTCTTGTATGTTGATGTATATTTATGCTTTGTGAAGATCAATGCGCCACCAGTTTTAAGATGTGTAGAAATTAAGATCTCACTGGAGAATATATGGATGTTTTCTCATTCTCTTACATGTAAATTTCAAAATAATGCAAGAAAAATTTAGAATAAATTATTCAAAGAATAAAGATAAGCATGAATTTAATTCATGATGATTTTTTGAACACATATTTTGTAAACTGACTCACACGTTTTCTATTTTCCTTTTCTTTGAAATTTTACAATTATCTAGTTAGTTCTCTTGTAACTTCTTCAATTATGTGAAAAATGACACAATTATTGGTTATATGTATTTGAAATAAATTTTAAAAATAAATATTATTTTTAATAAGATTACTATAAATATAAGAAATCTCCAAATGCCAATCTTCAGACCAAGATAACACACGAAGCAAATCTTGGGTCATTATATTGTCCTCATTGTAATGTATTCAATACTTCATCAAATGGTAATATTCTCCAGACCTATGTAGTTTTATGAACATTATAAATAATAATAAAAAACAGAAACCTCAAAAAATTGATCTTTAGACTCAAGGTTGCTGATGATGTGATTTCTAGGGCATAATATTTTTCTCCTTGTACCTTCTTCAAACCTGCTCCAAAAATGTGATTCCAAATCCTATGCATCTGGGAGGATGTAAGAAACAAAATTGATGCCGAAAGAGCTCTAAAAAATAGTCTAAATATTTCTTTAGATGGCTAGACCTGATTATTTCACTTTGTAGTGAAATTTCTCACCAAGAGAGAACAGATTTTGAAAATTGGGGCTTAATATGCGTACATAGACTTTTCATAAACCCAGCAGTCAAATTCATTTAATATGATAGATAAAAAACAAGACACAATAACTAGAATTTTGAATTGGCAAAACATCTTTGACATTCACTTCATAACCCATAAAAGATAAATCCAGTATGTATGTTTCCTCCATGAGTCTAACATAAAAAATTTACTATAAATTATTTTAAACATATGAATTATATTATATATTTTTATAAATATTTAATTTTATTCATCTATCTAAGGTTTTAGAAGGCTATACCTGATTCTTTCACTTTGTAGTGAAATTTCTCACCAAGAGAGAGAATAGATTTTAAAAATTGGGGCTTAATTTGCCTACATAGACTTTTCACAAACCCAGCAGTCAAATTCATTTAATATGATAGATAAAAAATAAGACACAATACCTAAGATTTTGAATTGGCAAAATTACATCTTTGACATTCACTTCATAAGCCACAAAAGGTGAATCCAATATGTATGTTTCCTCCATGACTTTAACATAGAAAATTTACTAAAAGTTATTTTAAATATATGAATCATATTATATATTTTTATAAATATTTAATTTTATTCATCTATTTAAGGTTTTATAAAATATTTAATTATGATACAAATATATAAGGTTGGTAAAGAAGTGCATGTTGGTCATTATGTTTCACTGACCAATGGTGTCTGAATCATATGAATATTTGACCAGAAAAAGGACCTGTTTAGAAACATGCCATAGAAATCTCAGGCTTAGCTCGATGACTTGTCCTGTTGACAAGGAGGTCAAACATTACATGTATTTATGTGCTCGAAGGCAGTCATCTAATGCATGTATGACTTGCATAGTTTGAACCTTATAAAGTAAATTATCTTCATATGCATAATTCTTGATATGAATAAACATGTCTAAACTAATGTAAATGAAATTTCCAAGCGTTGACTTTGTAAAATAAATTTGAACATTCATCGAAACACGTAAGTATTTTACTAAAATGCACTGTATTAATATTCACATATCCCCCTTGATTTGAAAAAAAAATCAATGACTAAATTCAATAAGAATCACTTGAAGAAATTCCATGCCCTTTTTTAGCAGAGCTCAAGTTCAGAAAAGCTGAAGAATCTTAAGTAGATGAATTCTATTCAAGATAGGATTCCAAATGTAGGGTATGGGAAGCTGAAGTATGACCATAAGTCACATGGTTCTATGCATGAGCTGAACTTCACAAAAAAATTGATGATATATCCAAACCAACATGATACCTTCATCAATTAATCTCATTATAAATTGATATTGTAAGTCCAAGTGGCTAAGGAATACCATAAGGGGGGAGAATTAGGTTTTTTAAATTATGTTCACTCAAATCTAGTAAACTATGTGGAATGCAGTCTACCTATCTAGGGAATGCAATAAAGGATAGGCTAATCTCAGATATTTTTTATACATACTAGGCTAATCTTTATTGTTGTACAAAGGTATCCAGCTGGAGGTGATGATGATCCCTTATAAGGATTGTGTGATTGTCCCCCAAGAAAAACACTTGGAAATAAGATGTAATAAAGATACCAAGAAAGTTAAATGTTGGTGGAGCTCTGTCATCCTCAAACTCAAAGTCTTCCATAGAGTGATGATGCTGGACCTCTTTTGACTCAATTCCCAAACTCAAACCTTATCTTCTTCGTTCCCTAATGCCCTCACCTAGTTCACCATCAAAATTTAATAGGATTCAATGAAAATCTGCATATTTATTTAATCAGAATATTCACATATACGAAACCAATTTCAACCAAATATATTTTCAAGGATACTCAATAGAATAAAAATCACTAAATGTACTTCAAATAACATACTTTGATCACAAGATGATTCAATATACATTTCATTCATATACCTCTTGATTCTCTCCTTTTCTTATTATATTTATGTTCTATTATATTTTTATCTTTCTTAAGACATAATTACCACATTTTGAAAAATGTATAGAAATGAAGATTATTTCTTTGAAATCTTGCGTGAACGCTTCTCGATGTTTCCTCCTTCCCTTGCTTGTAACTTAAAAAATACCACACAAAAAATTATCAATAAACTATATATGGAATAAAGAAAATATCTAAAATGAGAAGAATTTGATTTCATGATGATTCTTTGAGAAAAAATTCATTAACTGTCCTAAAAGTCATTTATTTCCTTTTCCCTATGATTTCGAATTATCTCTTTTATTCCAATGTGATTCTTCGGTCATGTGTTAGATGGCACGATTATAGATGAGACAGATTAATATTTATGTTACAAAGAAATATTATACTCAATAAAAGTTTAAAATTAATTAGCGAAAATATCCAAAGGACGATCTTAAGGACAAGGCTGTTGACGATACATATCTTGACCCAAAATATTTTCCTCCTTGTAACTTCCTCAATCCTGAATCAAATGGTACAAATCTTGAGATCATATATTTTTATGGATGTTAAAATTAACTCTCATTTTCATAAAACTCATAATTCAATAAAAATAATCTCCAAAAGAGGATTTCCAGAGCAAGGTCAATAAAAGGGTGAACTTTAGGAGAATATTTCTAAATCCTATTGAATCGGGATAATTTTATTAACAAAAAACTATGTGTGAAAACATTTATCAAAGATGACTTTAAGTTTCTACAGAAAGTCCAATCTGATGCATTTTCTTTAAAGGAAAATTTTTTGCCAAGAGAAATAGAGAAAATGTGATTTTGAAATTATACCTATATGAACTTCACAAGTTAAATGGGAATTATGTAATTTTCATAAAGCTTAAGTTCAAATGTATTTAATATGAGAGATAAAATAACATATAAAACTGTTTTAATTTAGATTTTAAATAATCACTACTTTTGGCATTCATTTCATTAGCCATAAATGATAAAACCAATAATTGGATTTCCTCCATGAATTTAACTTCCAACTATTATTTGAGATTTTGATAGTAATCTGAAATCATCTACTCTAAATTATCAATAAAACTTAAGTTTATCCATCTATATTTAAGCTTCATAAAATAATATTTTAGTTTGAATTTAGATATCTTCAATAAGGTTTTTTGCCATCATGTTTCACAGGAAAAATGGTTTCTGATGAAGATAAATACTAAAGACATAGAAACTGGTCATCCAATGCATGTTTATTGATCAGATTGTCAAATATCATGTCTTTATATACATGTAGCCATCCAATAGTTTGAACCATATGAAGCAGGTTATCTTCATATGCATGTTTGTGATACAAATAAAAATGTTTAAAATAGTGTAAAACTATTGACTGAAGGCTTATTTGATAGGAATTGGGGCCTCAATTGACACGATCCAAACTCAATTTTGTAATGTTATATAGAATTAAATATGGTCCTGAAAATTAAGAATATTGAAAAACCAAAACATCACCTTTGTGTAGACCAAATCAATGATGTCAAGGTTTCTTGAGTGATAATAATCTGAGTGGTTCAGATTTCAGGCCTCTAGATGTATCCACAAAGTCTTTAGAGTGCCAGACCTTCTCTTATTTTCCTCAAACTCTACTGCTAAGAATCTCATTTCCTCCCCATCTAGTCTCACCAAAGTAGCACATGGGAGGAAGAGGAGAAGAAAGGGTGACTCTCAAAATGGCGCTCATGGGTCTGAAATGTGGGTGGCCCCCTCTATTTATTCTCTTCCAGAATTTTTCATAAAACTCCCCATCCCAATAACATTTAATGAAATCCCTCAAATGTCCAAAAATCTTGTGTGTGTGACCCTCTAGGCCTGTGTACTAGTCTACTTGACAAAATCGATGACCACTTAACTTTTATTGAATGACCTTAATAATAAGATTTATTAACATCTATATATATATATTCAAAGATAGGTTTAAACTAATCAACTGATTTAGTCAACGATCCATGTGTACCAAGCTACACCTTAAGCCCTATAAATACACTGCTACTTGGGGTATGGCTAACCATTAAACCTTAATCAGTGATTCTAGTTAGTAATTATGAGTGGCAAAATCATTAGAGAACACCTTAGTCAGGATTTAATTGATTCTTTGTAATTTATTCTATCTCATCTAATACTAAGGACACAAGGCCCATCTTGACCACATAATCACGTTTATAGACTTGTTGCTTCATTCCAAGAAGATAGTTTAGAATCTCATGAGTAGAGACTCCTAGTTCATAGTTAGAACTTGATTGTTCATCCACAAAGTGCCTTTAGTGTCTCAAGTTGAAGGACCACTGTCATGCAATCAAACCCCGAGCTAGGAATAATGTCCAGATCAAACACGTACCAGCCTCAATGCTTGGACGAGAAAACTTAGCAGCCTTTGATTGTGCAGCGGAAGTCTTGCGCAATAGCTTTAGAATGCTTCGAGGTTAAGGAGAGAGGGTGGTGACGCAACCTCGTACAAGAATAGGGTCATTGCATTATCTATCAGAATGTATTACATCGTAGTCGTAGCCATTATAAGGGGGAAGACCAGGAATGATACCAAAGTAACGAAACGAGGCACTACATGTCAGAGTAGTGTTGCTCTTGTGCCTTGAGGCCCGCAGCCTTGCGCGCGTGCCTACCAGCACCGCCGCTACACGCGTACCCCTTGGTCGGACGTTGCATGCCCGTGGACCTCAACACTCGACACACTTGTTAGCCCAACCTCAACCTTGACGCTCCCTACACCCTAGCACCAGTGCTAACACCATCGCATGTGGTCTGTGTAGGCACTGGCATGCTTGGTACCCCAAACTAGGCGCTTCGCACCCAACACTACTCGCGGGAGCACCACGCGGCCCACAACTATTTCGACACTCTCTGTGCGCCAATACCTTAGTCTCATGACCGTAAGTCTCCCATTGTGCACCCCGCACACGCAGTGCGTGTACCATCCCCACAACACACACGTGCGCGCTTGCGTGTTTCCTGCACACGATGCTCGCGGCCCTACTGTCCATCGTGCGCATCCCACACACCCCAAAACATCACAGCGCATGCGCACATGTACTCTTGGCGGCCCCGCACGCCAAGCCTGCGCGCAACCGTGCCCTAATCCGCTGCCATTGCGTGCAATGAGCACGAGTACCAAAAGGGCATTGGCTTTAAAGATCTGAGTTGGGTGTCCCCTCCCTGATGTGTATGATTTTTCACGCTTAAGGCCTCGATCTCAAAGCCTGAGTCCAAGTACACTGATATATCCTCACAATAAATACGCATGCCTCTATGCAGGAAATGCAGCCTACTTTGGGGCCTTACAACCACTTATAGAACTGTGACATGAAGAATCCTGATTGACTTGAGGTATAATACCCTTTAGACATTCATATAGATCAATTAAGTTCACTCTTTCCTCAAGGAACACCCACTAACTATCCATTATGTCTCAACACTAATGAGTGATGGAATCAACCATTCTATCAGGGCGGGACTAGACTCATCACATGAGTGGGACCAGACACTGCTATTCTATCAGGGTATTTTGATCTACTTTTTCAGTATCATTGATATAGGAATATTTACATCACATGTTTCAAGACTACGGGTCCCCAATTTTTTTTCATGATTCTTATAGTCACTAAATGTATTCATGGGCTTCAATTATAAACATCACACACATACTGTAATGGATACGCTATATGAATGAATATTTTAAGAGATGTGAACTTTGTGATTGGCTTGTATGTCAGATATAATGCCAACAGGACTAGGCATAAGTTACATTGAAAATTCACCAAACAGAAACTAATGCATTTTAGTAAAAAACGCTAAGCCTTAATATTCAGATATCTTGATCCATGAGATATGAGTGCAAAAAAAAATGCAAGAATATATATTTTTAAAATTAGTCTCACATGATAGGAATTAAAAGTGAAGAAATCATTTATCTCAATTTATTTATGGGTTTTAATTATTTGGTTGACCCAAGTGCAAAAGCACAAGTGGCATAAAGTTTTTGGGTTTTTGGAAGGGATAATTTCTCTTGTGACAAGAATAAGGAATATATCATACCCATAACTAAAGTCTTGAGCCTAAATTCACATCCTCTTCACTATTCTTAACTAGATAACATAGTATAGAATATAGCTTCCTTTTATTCGTAGATTATAACTTCAGAAATATAATCATATTTTTCATTTCATAAAATAAAGTTTCTGTACTTTTAACATATAAGAAGATATAAGAATTATCACTACCAAAACACTATTCTAAAATTAACTTTTCATTGCGTAAATCATGCACGGATGTTGACATTTCCATGTGGATTTGGCCACTTTTAGTTCACTTTTGAATTCATTTAATTATTATTATTATGTTCAGGATTCAAATATCATCCATTGGATTTGCATTGATAAACCAAGAATAAAACAGGACATATAACTGCAATACTTGACTCAATCTTTGACTGGAAAAGATAAACCTCCAAAGGAGATCTTTTTTTTTGGTAGATTCAATATTGAAGTGATATCCATCAATTTTTATCAATTTATAAACCTCCAAAGGAAGTCAGTCTCCATCTATTAGTCTTTCCTCTCCCACTTAGATATCAAATAATTGATCATATCTCCATTGTTTATTTGATCAATTGCTAATATACATGATCAATTAATGTATTTTTTATCAAACTGGAGTTAAATCAAGCATGGTGTCAATACTTCATGAGTTTGTATGATAATTATAGACCAAAAGAAAAATAAGTTTTATCCATTTAGGGGAAACTTTTAGATGTTGTACACATGAATGTTTTAGCATGGTGTCAATACTTCATGAGTCAAGAGTGGAAAAAGTTCCCCAAAAGGTAATTTAAGTTTAGCTTGGTATATAGATTGATTGGCAATGTATATTCACATTCTGCTGCATTGAAAAGTGTTTTCAAGCTCCAAGCCAATCATTGAAAAGTGCTGCATTGAAAAGTATCCCCATTGATGGAAATCTATGTGGCCGGCAAGCCAATCACACATTCAACATCTTGTTCTATGTTCATTAATAGAACATATTCATTATAGTGCATGTGTGATGCTTATAATGAAGTCCATGAATACATGATTGCACTTGGTGAATTATGATGAGATCGTAATACAGAGATCACTAGTTTTTAAGCATGTTTTCTAAACATTCATATTCGAAGGATACGTGAGAAGGACATCGAAGTATCCAGATAGAATAGTACTATCTAGCCTCACTCATATGATGAGTATGGCCGGTCCCGTAGCCATTAGTGTGGAGACACTAAGGATAGATAGTGGGTGCTCTTCAGTGGAAAGAGTTCACTGAATTGATCCGTACGAATTCTGAATGGTATTATACCGAACTTTCAATCAGGTTGATTTATGTCATGGTTGTGTAAGTGGTCCTTAGACCCAAGACACCAAAGACGTCTTGTGGACAAACGACTGTACTTTGATATGGCCAATGAGTCTTTAATCATGTGATTCTAAACGGTATTAGTTTGATTACATCAAGAAGTTCACGAAGACAATGGAGTGGTCAAGATGTGATCATACACCCTCGGTAAGAGGTCACAGCTCAAGGAAGACGATGCGATGAAGTCCTTGTCCAAGGCAATGAAATATCGGAGAAGAGTTCTCCGATGATTTTCGAATGCATCAGTACTATCTCGGATGACCAATTAGGGTTTGACAGTTGACCATACCCTAAGTCGTCCAAGAAGCGTCAAGTGGATGAGGGATTATACATACATAGTAACCAATGATGAACAGGTTCCATGAGTGACTCGATACACACTCCTTTGTATCTTTTAGAACACGAGGTGCAACTTGGCACCCCATGTGTTGGAGACTCGACCTATCGATTGGGTTAAATCAATCCGACATTAATTAATTTATAGGATGATATAGTTAATTAATTTGGAAGGTCAATAAAGGTTATTGGGTCACTAGAGTAGTTAACTAGACTGATACATGGGCCTAGAGGGTCACACACAAATAGTCTTTTGGACTTCAAAAGATATATTTAAGTTTTGGGGATTTTGATGAAAGATACCTGCTTAGTATAAATAGGGGAAGGCCCTGAACGAAATTCACCCAGGCCAGAATTGTTCAGGGGCCTTCCCCTTCTTCTCCACTCTCCCTACACCCCCTCTCCATGCCCGATGCGATCGGAACGGTGTAACGACCTCGGTGGAGGTTGAATGGGGCTCGTCAATGAGAAGGAAGAGATTCGACGTGCCGAGGATCTCGTGGATACATCTAGAGGCTGCACATTTGAGTAGCTCGACTCGGCTCGCTCCAAGATCCAACAAAATCACAAAGGCGATCCATGTAAGGGTACTTTGTTTCATGGTTTTAATGATGTTGTTTTAATTCCATTCAAGGCTTTCGTTGAGAAATGTTTTGATTTGTTCATCCATGTCAAGGCCTCTAGAACCCAACACCCATAACCCAAGAATTAGGTCTGTGCTTAGTCGTTGTGGCCCATCAGCACGTGCCTATGGTTGGGACACACATGGTATTGTAATAATGTGAATAAATATTTTTTAATCCAGTTTGGATGCATTTGTTGTATTGATTCACCATAGTCATGGTGGAATCTAGCTCTAATACTGGTTTTGGGTTCTATGTCAGCATATAATAAAATTTTAACAGAAATTTAAAACCTAATGATGGAATATCATATTTATAATTTAAGGGAAGTTTGAATAAGAATATCTAAAGTTTGAAAAAGACCATTCGTGAGTAACCTTCTAGACCCCTATTTCATTTTAGTCAATGACTCTAGTAGCCCAATACCCTTTATTGGCAAACCTAATAGATCATGTATGTCAACATATATAGTAATTAAGGATTGACTTAACCTAATTAATAGGTTGAGTTGCTAACACATGAGGTATCAAGTTACATTATAATGACTCTCTTATGGGCCCTTATTGTCATCAGTTACGATATCATATAGTTTCTCATCCACTTCATGACCCTCTGATGACTTAGGGTGTGGTTAATCATCCTAGTTAGGACCAATCCGTTGAGAAATCATCTAGAAATCTTATTTGATATTCCATTACTTAAAAAAGGTTTCATCACATCACCTTTATTGAGTTGTATCCTTTTATGCTAAGGGAAGAAAACCATATTGAGTGCTCAATCATCTGCTTTAACTTGTTTTCTCACCCAAGCTGGGTAACTTGGAATTTCAAGAATAAGAACTCGAAGGTCATAGTGAATGTACAACCATCCATCCATAAGTTGTCTTTGGTGTCTCAGGTTTTAGGACCAACCACTTACACAAGCATGACATGAATAAGCCTCATTGACATTTTGGTATAGTAATATTCAGGGTTCATATGGATATTCAAGAGAGAACCCATTATGTGTCCTAAATGTCTTTTTATTTAATGTCTATGATATCAGTCATACCATTTATATGAATGGTGACTATATGAATATATTGTATAAATAAACATTGAAAAAGATACAAAATGTATTGTTGACTTGTCATCCACTTATATTTCCTTCAATCAGGAGGAGAAAATTATATTTACAATCATGGGTGCAGGAGTGCCTCAAAGATGGCCATAGGAATAATTCTAAGTCGAGCTATATTTTAATTACTAGTAGTTAAGTGGGTCCATTCATGATGCACATTTAAAGCTACATGTATATCCCAATAATAATGAAAGGTATTTGTGTCCAAGATTCAGGAGTCAAAATGTGGGAGAATAAAGCTGTTTTCATAAATAAATTGACTACCATTTCTAATACATTGCTGATCTTGAGAATTTGACGGACTAAATGGAAAGACTAAGAAGCATCTTGAGTTAAGTCTCTCTTTTCAATTCTGAGTATCATAGAGTTTATGTTTTACTTCAGTCAAATATTCTAATAATCTCTAGAATACTTAAGATTTTCAAACTTGTCAATCATGCCAACAGCGATGGTGGCAAGACAGTTTCCTCTATTAGAGGAGGAATTGCATATATTGATGGAATGGTAGATGGGAAAGTTTTGAAACTTGGCTATTCTCATAAATTTTTTACATGTACAATCACTTTAGGCACAAATCTTTCTGCAATAAAAAGTAATACTTCACATCAGTTATTCATTCATTTTGAATGATTATATGTATTTTACATATTTCAAAGTGCTGGAAAAGATGACAACAAAAATTTTGATTAGATTATGCATTGTGATTTCCTTTTTCTTTCATTAGGACATACATTGTTTAATGTGTGCACAATACCCATCATATTCCTTAGGTGCACGATATCCTCCATCATGCCTCTCATTGTCAATGAGTTTGAGAGTAAAAATATTCATTCAGATATGAATATGCTTGACAAAAATTAATTCTAATTGTAAGATTATTTTGAGAGTAAGGGAATTAAAAATGGTTATTTTTATGTTGGTAAAATCTAATAAAAAGGGGTATTAGAGAGAATAAGTGGGTATATTATGGCTCATGGTTGGACCTTCATGATTCATAATAGGAAAATTACAGTTTTTTTTAACATCGTTGTATATTGAACTTGCCTAAATCAAATAAAATTTTTAATCAATCATTCAAATGTGTAAGTGGGAGGGAAGTCATCTCCATAGGGGCTGGTCATTAGAGGTGAATCAAATACTTGAGTTAGGGTTAGGAAAAACTAAGATGATTATCTGAGTAATTAGAGGAATTATGTAATAAGATAATATAAGATATGAAGTAACAATAAGATATGATAGTTGTAAGGTAGAAAAGAAGTAATATCTAGAAATAGGTAGTAAGAGTTAGGGAGAAATGGTGGGAGCTAGAGGCCAGATATTTATAAGATAAATATCTATAGAAATTAGGAGTAGTGAGTAATAGGAAATGAAATTTATTTATAAAGATATACATGGTGGAATAATTATTTTTTTAGGTTTTACTTATAAGGAAAGATAAATGAGGCAACGAGATAGTAGTTGATTTACTATTTTTAGCACAGAATATTTTATGTATTATTATTTATTATAACTGATACTTAGGTTGTCAGTAGGGTAAGATAGATATATACAGTTGTGGAGGATGGATGGTTATTTAGGTAGGTAGTGAATTGGGACTTTTATTATTATTATTATTATTATACTTTGCACTTAACTGAAAACCTAGGTACTCAACATCATGAAAAAACTAATAATTTCAATTTATTAAGTCAAGAGAGTTAGATAACAAACACAATGATTCAAACCAGACATGATTGAGCCTGAAACCTTCGTACCACACTGCTACTAAAAAAAACATCCAATATGGGATTTATTGGGCTTACCATACCAATTGAACACATCAACCCATTCCACCTGTTCAATTGCCAAACGCCCAACTGGTTATCAAAATGACGATCAGATGGTGACTCAATCTGATCTGGCTGATCCAGTTGAGCAGATAGGATCAGTCTGACCAGCCCCTTGTCCCAACTTGTAATATTTAATTAAAGAATACTTCCTATCTTAATGTGCTGGTTCCCTAGATCCACCTAATCCGGTAAATGTGTATATTTACCCCTCACATACTGTGAAAAAAGCCCGGCCCATTCAAAAATTTGAAAAAGTCAACCCCATCTTCCTCAAATCATCAGAGAGGAAGTTTCTTCTTCCCGTTCGTCTTTGCAGGTGAGTTCGCGCAGTTCCTCATCTGGGTTGTGGGTTTTTCGATCGAAAAATGTCGGGATGGGGCGATGTTCCGACGGCGATGGCCAACGGGAAGAAGCCCACTAAGCGCCTCGGAGGCATGGCCGACGCCCTTGCTATCGCCTCGGATCTCGGATTTACTCTCCCCGTCGATCAGGTAGGGATTCGACTCAAAACGTATTGCCCTTGAAAAATAATAGGTTTTCGATTCCATTCTTCTTCGCATTATAGTTGTCGATGATTATTATCAGGGTTGTCTCGGCATCTGGTTTCTATTTTTTCTAATTTGTCGTTCGATTTTACTGGTTTTGCGCATTCGATTTGTTTTCTGGCTTTGAAGATGTTCTAATGTGTAAACTGTGGTAAGGAGAGGATTGGGGCCGTGAATTGATTGGGGAAGTTTGGTTTTTTTTCCTTTTTCCAAAAAAAATTTACTCTTGTCGGCGCATCTCAATCGGTTCGGTGTGCGAACAACGCGTGCCTTATCGCCGGTTTAGCATTTCGGTCGTGTGTGAAATTGTTCTGAATTTTAATTTTTTGTTGATCTCCTGTTGATAAACTCTTACTATAAAATTGTAGAATTTAATGCCCCCGTCATTTCGTAGGAAGATCGACAAAATATTCCTTTCCCATCTGCCGGAGATAAAAATGATGAGCTTGTAAGGGTATTGCGAGAGCTTACTTCTGTTCAAAGAAATATCGCTACTCTTCAGGTCGAGCTTCAAGGAAGGAAGGTAGGTAGGTTTGTTCATCAATTTATTTATTTCTTGTCGCTGTCTTCTTATCTCCATCTGCTCAATTTATTTGATCCATATCATAGGGCCTACTGTTTATGTATTTAAATACTTTTTTTTACTTGATTTTAAAAAGTGGACGTCGCCTTGAGTAATGAATGCTTGCGATTGTATTACCTTCCAGGTTACACTTTTTTATTTGTGGAAAGTGGAATTTAGAGGACTCAGAATTTCGTGGTCTGAACTTGATCATCATATTTAATTGCTCAGGACGACAGGAATGTTGCTCATCTAACCCATGTGAGTGAAATGGAAAAGAAAATCGAATCATTGTCAAGGATGACTACTATCTTGAAGGACGTCATTCAGAACAAGGTAGTATATCTTTTTGCAATCCCTGGACCAACAGTTTTTTATTTAAATTCATTCCGAGCAAGAACCTTACTTAACCCGTCAGTTTCCTCATAACCTGGCTTTCATTTGAAAATAATTTATTGTCTTCCCTTATCATCAGGATCGTATCATTGCCCGCCTTCAGCAACCTTATTCTCTGGACTGCATTCCTGTTGAAGCAGAGTATCAGGTGAACTACGCTTGAGAAAAAGAAAAAATATTATAAATCATGACTCTAATAATCGTAGTTGCCGAAAAGGATTGAGCTTGTTAGGCCCTCCAAGAAATTTATTGTAAAAAATTTAGAATTTTTTTTAATCAATTGTAGAAGCAATTCTCGGAGCTTCTTCTGAGGGCCGCAAGTGACTACGTGGCGCTGACCGCTTCCATCTCAGACTTCCAGTGGAGCCAGAACTTCAAAGAACCGCCGTCCATCTGGGGGGTCTGTCTGCTCTTCTGATATGACTTTATTGTTATTATAACTATTCCAGAATTAATTCAGTAAAATAATAATACATACATATGTTGGACCTTCTTTCTGATAGGAGATGCTGCGACCGATTCCTACCGCCTTGGCGTCATGCACGCGTTTCTTCGAGGCCATGACGGCGATGGAAGAGTCCTTCGAGACTTTGCAACGGCTGCGAGTCGGCCACGTGTCCCAATGTCCGTCGCCGTCGGCCGCCGACTTTGTAACGCCGCCGCCCAGAAGAGAGGCGGCCGCGAGCTCTGACAATTCCTTCGGAGGAAGCTGGAAAACGGCAGAGGACAAAAACCCAATCCATGGAGAGAACTCGATGAGAAGATCTTGGCCTGCTTCTTAATGTATCACCGAATTTGTCATATTTCAAGTTGATCTTTGTTTGTGTCCAGATGTTTTTTCTTCTAGAAATAGGGGATGATGAAAGGTAAAGATGCCATTTTTATAACGGATTGTGAGCAAAATCATAGAAAATTAGGCTAGTCCGTGAAAAGAAGTGATTTTTATGGCAATGGGAGGACCCCAGAAGAAGAAACGGGTCTTTTGGGAAAATGGGTCTGCCAAAGTTGATGAATTGTTTAGTGGGCATCGTTCTTATTCTCGTATCTGAGTGTGGAGTAGAGGAAAACGAGGAGTTTCTCATGGTGTTGACTTTTATGAGGACCACGCACGGGTATCTTCTGACTGTCCCAAGTCGATCCCGCCCATGCCGCGCACTGTTGACTGTAGTTTCGATAATAGCTGCCGACAGGTGAGACAGCTTACTCCGGTACTATAGATAGAGAGAGAGAGACAGAATAACAAAGAGAGAGGTAACGTTTCAAAGTGAGAGAGAGCGACATAGAGAGAGAGAGACACAGCAACGCACAGCGAGAGACACAGCAACAGAGAGAGAGAACGATTTTTATATATAGAGAGATTGCGATACACACAGGGAGGGAGAGATACAGAGAGATACAGAGAGATTCAAAGAGAGAGATAGAGATACAGAGAGATTCAAAGAGAGAGATAGAGATACAGAGAGAGAGATAGCGATACAGAGTGAGAAAGAGCGATACAGAGAGAGAAAGAGCGATACAGAGAGAGAGATAGCGATACAGAGAGAGAAAGAGCGATACAGAGAGAGAGATAGCGATACAGAGAGAGAAAGAGCGATACAGAGAGAGAAAGAGCGTACAGAGAGAGAAAGAGCGTACAGAGAGAGAAAGAGCGATACAGAGAGAGAGATAGCGATACAGAGAGAGAAAGAGCGATACAGAGAGAGAGATAGCGATACAGAGAGAGAAAGAGCGATACAGAGAGAGAAAGAGCGTACAGAGAGAGAAAGAGCGTACAGAGAGAGAAAGAGGGATACAAAGAGATAGATAGCGATACAGAGAGAGAGAGGTAGCGATTCGAAAAGAGAGAGATAACGATGCAAAGAGAGAGAGAGAGAGAGAGCGATACACAGAGGTAGCGATTCAATGAGAGAGAGAGCGATATACAGAGAAGTACCGATTCAAAGAGAGAGAGAGAGAGCGATACACAGAGAGGTAGCGATTCATTGAGAGAGAGAGAGCGATATACAGAGAGGTACCGATTCAAAGAGAGAGGGACAACGATACAGAGAGAGAGAGAGAGAGAGAGAGAGAGAGAGGGAGAGAGAGACGTGGAAGGTGAAGAGCGAGACAGCGACGAGTTTGAGCTGCACGGGGAAGCTTATTTGACTGTGCAAGAATATGACGGAAACATAGTTTAAGATAATATGATGACCTTTGCTGTCTGCTCCTTAGAGATCGCAGATTGAGAACGATAGTGATTGTAGAGAGAGAAATAGAGGGAGAAATGGTAGACGTGGAAGGTGAGGAAAGAGCCGGGGACGAGCTTGGGACGCATGGGGAAGCTTATCTGACTGTTCAAGAGTACGACGGAAACATAGTTTATGCAAAACATGGTGTATCTTAGCTGTCTTTTCTCTAGAGATCGCAGAGTTACGAAGAGAGCTGCTGCGTTACCCTTCTTGGCAGCTTGGGAGGAATTCTCTGGACCGCCAAGATTAATATTATGAACAAAATGATGATTTCTCTCTCTATCCATCTACCCGTCTAGATCTCTACTTGGATATCTTAGGCATCCTGCCTTTGAGTCTCTCGATTTATCTACACCTAGCAAACTATTTTCTCTCGTGCTTATTAAAATGGTTAGAGTTAATGGCTACAGCTGGAATAGACTGTCGGCACGGCGTACCGCGGAAGCTCTGTCGAAGATGAAGTTGGCAGAATCAAGTCAATGAATGCGCCACCAGCTTTTCCCATCTCCTCCGATTAAAAACAAGCAGCGGACCACGAGTCTCTCGGTCTTTCGGATGAGGAAGTTGACTGATGTCAGTATCTCAACTAATTATTAAAAAATTGTCATTAATTTTCATCCGACGTCGCCTGTGAATCCATTCAACTTCAGTTTTGATCCCCTCTGTTTCTTCAGTTCGATGGGGCGAACAGCAAGTTGAATGAACTGTCGACCGATCGATGCAATGATAAGCCCCGTAAAAGTTTTTTCCCAGTGAAATCGAATGAGGATAATTATAGAGTAATAGCACCATAAATGTCCCTGAATCCCATCTCTCTCTCCTCCGGATCATATACTGATCCGATAAACCATGCCCATCTTTTTGTAGAAGAAAGCCACATCACTGCGAGAAATCACATGAAATTAGGCGAGACTTAAGACCGTCTTTTCTTTTTCTCCCACGCAAGTGATAAGTCAATCGATTCACGCAGTGAGGATAATTTCAGACTAATGGCGTCATAAAATTCTCTCACTCTTATCTATCTCTCCTCCGGTTTACATGAAACTGCACTGATGAAGCGATAAACCATGACCGCCTTTATGAAGAAGAAAACCACATCGGAGGCGCGTTTTTACATGAAATTATGAGACAATCACAGAACAGACATGCCATCTTGAGGGGTGGTTCAGAGGCATTCTATTGGGGGCGTGGGATTGCGGATGGTGTCTCGGCAGTAGTTGTAGATCATGTATTTGCCGCGAACGGAGTTCATCCTGGCCGCGGCGGCGCGGTCAAGCGAGCAGGTACCAACGCAGGCGCCAGCGCGAAAGTTGCGATAGTAAGAGACGAAGGGGGCTTGCGACCAATCGGTCTTGACCAGTCCGCCTCGTGTGGCCCATTCGTCGGCGTTCCACAGGCTCGAGTACAGCTTCATTCTCTGGCTCTTCGGGAAGGGCACTCCCTTCGCCTCCAAGTTCTTGAACTCTCTTATCGGCGTCCCGTCCACGTAGAACCTGACATAAACCTCAAACCACCGTCATCTGATGACGACTCTCTCTCTCTCTCTCTCTCTCTCTCTCTCTCTCTCTCTCTCTCTCTCTCTCTCTCTCTCTCTTTCTCAGTTTATTTAGCTATCTCTCTATCTAACTCAATTTCTAGTCATCTACATACCTCTATATCAGTATATATCTATCTTCCCACCCCTCTCTATCTATAGTCATCTACGAACTTTACGTCAATTTTGCATCTATCTCTAGTAATCAGCATACCCGTATATCTCTCTCCATCTCTTCACCTCTATTTCTTTATATGTCTATCAATCTGACTCCAACATGAAGACTTTGTATACATCAAACTTGATACGTACTTTAGTATCTATTCTTAGATGGCCATTTCTATCGCTGTGGTTTGATAGAGAGGTGAGTATATGCTTACAGAATCTGCTGGGGGTTCCAGACGATGGAGTAGGTGTGGAAGTCGAGCCGGGGGTCGAACCAGAGGTAGAACTGCTGCTCCCTGCCGCCCTTCCCCTTGGAGAACACGTTGGTGTGGAGTGTCACAGGCTGTCCGGTGACGTTCCCCAGGAACTCGAAGTCCACCTCGTCGTGCTCCGGCCCCTCAGACGATAGCTGCAGGAAGACCCATCCCAACATCAAATTCTAGAAAGAGAGATATTCATCAAGAGAGAGAGATAAGTAGATGAGAGAGAGATACGTAGAAAGTGGTGACGGTGCCGGCGGAGTTGCCGGGGACGAGCTTGATGTCCATGTCGATACGGCCGAAGAGAAAGTCCTGCTTGGACACGAAGCCGGAGCCGGAGCCTCTATCGAGAGTAAGCTGAAGAAGGTTTCCGTTCTCCATCACCTTCGCTCTGTCGGCACCCCAGGTGAAAACTATGTCCTTGGAGAAGTCCGCCGCAGCCCACCTCCATGACAGCGTCAGTAAAGCACAAACCAGTGCCAAGGCAACGCCTGGCTTCGTCATCTTCCCTTGTTTCAGAGAGAGATAGATAAACTGAGAGAAATAGATAAGAGGGTAGAGAGAGAGAGAGAGAGAGAGAGAGAGAGAGAGAGAGAGAGAGAGAGAGAGAGAGAGAGAGAGAGCTGGCTTGGGTTGCAGTGGGAAGGGAGGGGGGCTTAATATACTACATTCAGGAGCAAGGGGAGGGAAGAGGAAGAGCAGCTTGCTTAGTGGGCTTGAAGGGGACGTGCGGTAGATGGGCTTTAGTGAAAGGCCCGGACAGCTGGAAAATTGGACCCAGATTTGACAGCTTAACTTGTACCAATCCATGTCAGGCTTTATTTGGTGTGAGTCTGCACCGGTCACTCTCTCTCAAGTAAGATGTTATCCTGGGTTGACTCACAAATCATGGAGTTAAAACCTTACTGTCGGTGACAAGGAAAACAGGTTGGGAGTTGTGGCAAGAATTGTAAGTGAGATGATATGAATCATGATTTAGAAATTTCTGAATTCTGCGATTGAATGCTCATTATAGTGAAAGGAATAGGGCGATTAATATGAACTTTAAATAAGAATAGGGAATAACTATGGGTGACCTAAATTTGGTTGGACTGGACAGGATGGGGATTTTGGACCCTAAATTTTGCTGGACCAACCCTTTGGTGCTGGAATTTTTTAAAAAAATTAAAAATCATTACTTTCCCACTTTCCCCATCTATCTCTAGCTCTCTTATGCTCTCATTATTTCTCTCCAACTCTCTTTTCCTCTCTCTTGCTAGCTTTCCATTAGTGTTCGCCCAACCGATATCCATCGGTCATCTGGTATCGGACAACCGATATCCGATATCCGGGAAAAAATGAGACGGTGTCGGATATCGGATATCGGATATCGGTTGATATCCGTCTAGAAGGGGTTAGACGGATATCGGTATCGGATACCGGAGGGTTGAGGACGAGGCGGATACCGGATACCGGATGCCGGATATCGGTTTTCGATATCCGGATATCGGAACCAGTATCGACCGATAAAAATAAACTTTATTTCACACACTACCTCTTAGTTTTAAATGCATTGTATAGTTCTTGATTTATGATCAATGCCCATTAATATATAGTGTGCAATTTTTTTTTCTTCCATATGGGATAACAGGATTCAAAGTTAATGTAAACTCTGAATCCCGTTATCCCACATGGGAGATATTAGAAAATTTTCTGTGTATAAATTAAATGAGGCCGTTATATTATTTAATATTAAAATAATATTTATATCTATTATCGCTGGATTTAAAGAGCGTCATATATATAAATTAATTTATTAAATAATGAGTACGCCGTCTAATATATAGAGACAAACATTTCTATTTCCTTCCAGATGGGATAAAGGGATTCCGAGTTTAACACAAAACCCGAACCCTATATCCCATATGGAAGAAATTAAAAACCTGAGACTGTATATAACAAATGAGATGAATGACCAAATAGAAGGCTATCTTGGTACACCCGTGTCCACGTCATCTGTGCGAAATGCTTGATAAGTTATAAATATAATTATTTTTATTGTAATTCGATGCGGATATCGGTTTTCGATATCCGCATCCGATATCCGATACCGGCTTCTGTCCCCTTGAGACGGAGATGGATGCCGAATTGGGACAGATATCAGTATCGGATATCAACACTGTAGCAGCCGATATCTGATACCGATATCCGATATCCGGATATCAAAAAAACCGGATACCTGAAATTGCCTTTCCGGTATCCGTTACAGCATCCGTCCCGATACCGGCATCCAATACCGGTAACGTGACAGGCAAACACTACTTTCCATTGTGGTCATCCGCTTGCAAGCACCTTCATCCAGTTATTATCTCCATTGATCACCATCAAATTGATTCAGTTTTCCATCTCCATCAATCGTCGTCGCATCTAACACTCTCTCCATCTACGTTGGTCACCATGGCCATCAAACACAAGATGCCGGAAACCTATTTCAAGTGGCAAGGTACTCTTCAAGAATCACGAGTTAAGAAAACAAATCATGATACAGCTCATAGTTTCAAAGTCAAGTACCATTTCAATACTCGAGAACTATGATGATTAATTGTACTTAGAAAAAAAAATAGATGAAGAATATTGACTGATGAACGGATTTTTATTGAGAATATAATGATTGATTGATAATATTGGCATATACTCTTCACCTTGTTTAAATTTCATTCATTTCTATATTTGATATGAAAGAAGGATGAGTAGATTGATGGATGGTATAAGGGTAGCGGGATGAGCGGATGGTACATTGCGAATGGGTACATGGGTGGACGTGTAAAATTGTAAGTATATAATGAATAAGTATTATTGACGATGATGAATTGATCAACATATATCATGTTTTTGTCTTTTATATTTAACTTTGGACTTTGGCATAGATTTTAACTTCAAATGCAGGATTGTCTATTAAGACCATAATTGTCTAGACTCAGAAAAAACACAATTTATCAAAGACTAGATCAAACCACAAGATATGGGACTGATACCAAGACCATTATTCCCTATAGAAGAGAACAATGATAATTATTTTAGTATTGGCCTTATGAAATAATACCACCCAATAAAATTCAGTGGTACTGAACCAGACCAGGATTTTGGACATAGGCTCATCGTGACTCTTTCTTATTAAAATAACATTGATTTAATGTATTTTTTCTATGTCTCTCTTGTCTCTTCTCTCTAACTACATTTATCTTTTGATTTTTATCTCCCCGAGATGGAACTCATACATTATGCATAAAACATATAAGAAATGATCTTATTATATTAATTAATTGACTTAATTGTTTCTCCTTGAGGGTGAATACATGTCTACTAAAACTAATTCAAAATTGAATATGATTAATAAAAAAATTAAACATTACATATTATAATATAGTAAATTTTGAATATTTTAATATTATTTCTGTGGGTTCAATCATTTATATGAAACCTGCCAAAAAGGGAAAATATTTAGAGAATAAAAAATTAATTGTGACCGACACTTTTCTAGTGGCTTTGATTTAAGTGAGCTATAAAATCCATTAATGGATTTAGTCAACCAAAATATTTATGAAGGTTTCCTGCCACAATGGTGTAGCTGGCAGGTCACATATGACAGATCTGGTAAACATGCACAAGGAAATTCAGTGATCCGAGCCCTGAACTGAGTACAATAATCGCCTCAGGTACAATAATACTATGCAATAATCTAGTGACCATTTATTGAGCCACCCTTGTTGACAAGAGAAGAATTGGCATCATGGTGGAAGGGAAGAGACTTAAATCATCAATAGTTTGGTCTACATGTGTCCTAAAATAAATACATAAATTCTTTCATAAAAATATGAATACTCCTAATTAAAGGATAAAATATATTAAATCACATTTTTTATAAATGTGCTATAATAATTAATTTAACTAATTATACTACTTAAATAGGTTAAGTAACAATTTTTAAGAACCAGTAATTTTTTCTATTCGTCATAAAATTACATCATTACCAAGATCAAAATTAAAAAAATAAAATACAATTATTTTAACAAATGGAGAATTTAGGGTATTTACCCATCAGTTATGAGCCAACGAATTAGTCCCATATCAACAGAATTAGGAATGCAAAGGAGAGTGGATGCATACCCTTTCGGTCATCAACTGATAGGTTATTCTTGTATTGGATGAAATGAGAATTTTGAGATTTATCAGTGTGTACCGCCTGGCACTAAAACAAGAAATATGTACATGGGCTTATGCTCCATGTTGGCCCATGAGCCTTGTGCTTGGTGTCAGCCTGGAAACCATGGGATCTATACAAGGCTTTTATTGGGATAACAACCAGGTGCATGCCATTCTAGGGGGGCAAGTCACTATGGTAGTCACATAGACAGCTATCCCCCCTTCTGATCAGTGTAGTTTTTGGGTGTAGTTTTTATTTTTTGTGCCTTTTCTATTTGGTGGTTGCAGGTTTATTTTTACTTTTCAATGAAAATTATTTTGTTGTTGTAGAGGAACCCAAAACTCATCTTTATTTTGTCCTTGAAGGCCCAAACAGTCAGTCTAAGGTCTATGAAAATTTGAAAAATATTTGATAAAACTCATCTAAAACTGACGTAAAAATTTTGGATAAAACATACAAGAAAATATGATTGAATTAAATACACGTATTTATTTACATTAAATTTGGATTTGGTATCTAATTAATCCACATCACTTAATTACTTCACTTAAAAAACAACAATAATATCATGATTTTAGGTTGACTTGGAGTAAAATAAGGTGATAATTATGTATCATAATGCATGTCACATGTTATAAAGTGCAAATATCCAGGGATAAATAAATCAGATAAACAATCAATGGGGAATACTTTATTCTCATTCAATTCACTCAAGAGAAAACTGAAATTATCAAGATTCAAAAAAAATTTATCGCTTCGCTTGAATAACATACCTAGAGTGATTGTAAAGTTTCCTTATGGGTTATCATGGTGGAAGTCCACACATCTCCTTAGCTTGGAGATGTTATAAATGTGAGAAGATATTTGATATAGTAAAGATTTTATGGAAAACGAGAGTATAAGAGTAAAGTGAATGATACTATCTGCTGGGTCAGATAATTGGTGAAACAAGAAATAAGGTAATAGATAGAAATACCGTTAAGTCACAGAAATAACCATAATAAATATAGGACACAAGGCATTTGGTTAATAGAGAGAAATAGATAATAGAGAACTAGAGGGAATGTGGAAGAAAGAAAATATAAGAAATATATGAAAGTTAGAGATATATTGTGTGATAAATAGAATAATTGTGGGAGAGATTTATAAGATAGAAATATAGATAGAGAAATAGAGTTGCAAGAGAACTTGAATTAACATAGGAGAGAAATATGAAACATATATGAAAGATTTGTGTTCTGAGACTAAATTTTACAAATTTTATCCCCGAGATATATTTTAAGTTGTGCCCCACACACCCCAAAAAAGAGGAGACAATTTTTTTCCCAGAGATACCATAGAATACAAATTTTGTCCATGTGACATGAATTTGAGCCCATCTAATGGTACCTCAGCAGGATGGAATGAAGAGTGAATCTTTAACCCTATAAATATATTTAATATTTAAACAAATTTAAGGACATTATAATGTCAGTAAATTTTATGTATTAAAAATAATTTTCCTTTTGATTCCACAATACAGTCTTAGTGTTAAGTCAAATGCTTCACTCGTGATTTCAAAAGAAAATCTCTTGTAGGGCTAGGCTATCGGGATGCAGTATCTACATCTGCTTTTGTCCATTGCATTAGGCATCAAGTGAAAATTGACTATGATAACACTATAAATAAATACATAATAGATAATACCATCATGCAAGATGATGAAATTTGATAGGAGTACATTGTTGTTTGACATAATATTGAGTTGACGATAACAAATGATGGGATTATTATTGACTTATTTCATTTTTTAAATAATTTTAAAAAATAGATTTTAAGTCAAGATAAATTCCTAATTTTTAAATTAATAGATTTTATACTTTGGAGAAAAAATATACAGGAAAATAAATGAAATAAATAAGTAAAATTTTAAATCATCTATCAAAACTATAAATGTAAGAATTATGTTGTCCCCTAAAGTAGATGCTTACTTTTGTATATAATGATCAAGCAAAAGATAATATTCCCTTTTCGGAGTTGACTATTTAAGGTAAAAGCATCATTCCAGTTTGTTAAAAATATCTTAGGAAAGGAAATTTATAAAAGTCGACCAAAGTGGTGAAATAGATCTTTTTCAGTTTATTTTTATAAAAGTGGGACCATGATTTTGGAAATTATCAAAGTAGTGGAAGTAGAGCGATCAGTTTATTTATGTCATCCCTAGAATTTCCTCACTTCACACATAAATGTGGTGGGCCTCACACCTCTCTCAAGCAAGATCACTCTCTCACGTGTGGTGGCTACTTAGAGTTTACGGTCACCACTAACTTTCTTCCTACATAAATTAAGTAATTTACATTCATATCCTCTTGTATCAGAACATAATATCAAATCTGTAACAATGAAATGTGGGTGATGAGGCTCATATCTAACTATATGCAAGGAAGAAAGAGAAGGGTGGATGACTTAAATAAGGCGTTAGAGCTGGTAAATGATAATGGAAGAGTAATGAAGATTGATGCTTAAACATCAACCTTGAGTTTGTGGTTTTGATGTATTTACAACACTAAGTTAAAGTTTGCTAAAATCATTTTATTATGTAGTATTTAATATTAATAGTTCTAAAGAAAAAATGCACAAACTATACTTTAAGTCCTATCTAGTATTCTCTAATGAGTTTCCAGATGTATACATTAATTTTTGTATGGAGAAGCTTGTAGCATGAATTAAAAGATTACCAAATTTAAATTATGGTGAGTGTCTTAACCTTCTTACTCTCAAAATTAGTAGCCGTTACATTAAGAAATGCAGAGACATTTTTGGCATAAGACCAGGTTATTTGAAATAAGAACAAAAGGAAAAAGAATTTTTTTAAGTGCCTCTCCCGATAGTGCGCACACTCAAGAGCATTGCTTGAAGATGAAATAATCCATCTAAAGTGAGCCAAGAGAAAAACGATTTCAACAATCATCCCAGCCTAAAAGGATCTTCTTGGGCACCTGTTACAGTGCAAGAGGAAGACTCATCCGGACGAATCTCTGAGCTAATCCTTGAATATCGACAGTTGAAATCGAGATCTTCTGGAAGAAAATCAGTAAGGCCACTTGGGTTTTACGTGTGTTGTTGTTTGTATTTCTTGACTGCAAGGTTAGCTGAGGAAGCTCTTGATAAGGTGCTGGGAGGTTGCACAATCTTCAATGATTCAAGATTGAGCTCTGGTGAAAATGATTTGAGTGTCATTGGAGAAATAGTAGAGTAGATTATTCTCCACATTGAATCCATAACATAAACACAAATAGTCTCACATATCTATATATAATCAGAGAATCCACCATGATTCCATAATGTTCAATTGAAGTTTAATCTTTCAATTAGATCATCAATTCTTGAATGAACTTAATATTCTTGAGTGAACTATTTCTCCAATGACATGTTATTCTCCACATCTGACCTCAAATTGTTTGTATTGGACTTTAAATATCAAAGTTAAATCTCTGGTTAGATTGAATCCTGAAACATGTTATTGAAACTGTATGAAACTTGCTTCAGTCTAGGTTGTTCTTGAGTTCACAAATTGAGTGTGATTAATCTTGGAAACCGAAGTGAATCATAGAAGCAAAGCTTGAAATAGATCAACTGCATATTAACTATATATATATAATGCTGGTTGTTAATTAGAAGTTATTCAACTTAGATTAGTACTGGGTCATCACAGTTAATCTTTAACTAGACCATTTGATTGAAATCTACCCATTATCACTGCATCTGGTTTGATAACTAAACAAAATTGAACCAGACTAAATTGGGTTGAGCTTGGATTGATCAAACCCAAGGGATTATTTCACAATAGTTTTGGAGAATTCTTCCTTTGTGTGTTGGTGTCTGATTAACAATGCAGGAAAGCAAAAGCTTAGTGGATAAAGTAAGAAGAATAAAGACAACTGAAGGATTTGTAAAATCCTTCCAGGTTTGAGTTACACGTTTCTTTATTGTTTGTCTTTAGAGTATTGAATTTTTACAAGGCAGGTAAGCGTGAGATTTTACTAAAATACAAACAAAATTCTGCCAAAATTTTCAGTGATTAAGGTGAGCTCTTGAGGGTATTGGACGAGTCATATTTGACTATCAAAGAAAACTTTAGATTAGATGTTTTAAATTAAAAGGTAATATTTTTAATGGACCATCCACCAATAGTGATCAAACCATTCGACATTGCCAAGTTGATAGTTGTCGCTTTATCTATCAAATATCATCATCTTACATTTTGGTAGAGTGTTCAATAAAGAATATTGATTACGCATCACATTAACTTAGTTAATTCAAGCATGAAGATAATTGTATCTCAAGTTAAAAGTAAATTGGGCCAACCAAGAGGTCCTAGGTGGTCTGACCAAAGTCGAGATGGTGTGTGAACCTGATAATGCTAAGGGGGCCTGAGTCAGCTTTCCATTTCAATTCCTAAATAGGTGATCTCCGTGTATCCCTATTACCAAACTGGTTTAGCTTGGGGGGGTAAAGACTTGGTTAGAGATTGATTATAAATTCCGGATGGATATCCTGGACAGGAGTAAGAGAATATGGTGGTGACGACGTCAACACACCATCGTCGGACGTGCCTCCACCGTCATCCAAGACATCCCACATCATGACTCGTCGTCAACACCAACTGCAGAACTGCCCGGATGGCGACCACGTCAACGCGCAGGCATCGGGCGTGCCTCCACTTAAACACGAGATGTCCCGCATCATGACACGTCGTCAATGCCAAATGCAGAACCACCCTTTGACGTAACCTGCGTCGATGTGACGGTTATCTTTATTCTCATTTTCTCTTTCCTCCAAGGCCTATACAGAGGCCAATGTTACAAGAAGCACTTAGTGAATTTTATTTCAAGAATTGAAGTTTTCTTCTTGAAAGATTTGCCCTAACCTTTCCTCCTTCCGAGCTGCTGCCGTCATCGTCGTCGCTGCCGCTACTCCTTGCCCTCGTAGATCAGCCACCCGCGCTGGTTATCGTCGGGCAGGCCGCCGCCCGTGTAAGCCGCCCGTTGCGTAGGCTGCCCGTCGTGCAGGCCGCCCACCCGAGCAGGACACCCATCCCCGCAGGCCACCCACCGCGCAGGCCACCCGCCTGCACAGGCCACCCCACTCAAGCAGGCCACACGCACAAGCCGCACACACAGGCCACCCGCGCAGACCGCCCGCCTCTTGCAGGCCGCCCTCCCGCACAGGCCACCCGCCCACGCAAGTTGCCCGCGGAGGCCACCTGTCCCTTGCAGGTCGCCTGCCTTGCAGAACACTGCCCGTGCAGGCCGCCCCTGCAGGCCGCCGTCCTCGTAGGCCGTCGCCGCACTCTTGCTCACCGACCACGCGCACGCCGCCCTTACGACCACCGCACCGAGCATCACGACCATCCACTCTCGCTTTCACGTCATTCCCCGCATCCTCACGCTTACCTGGCCACTCATCTTCGTTCTCATCATCGACACTTCAAAAATTCCCTGTTGTCTCGTCACGCACTATATAGTGCAAAGGTACTTCTACACTTTGTGATGTCTTGTGTTCGTCATCCAATATACTTCGAGTGTTCGTCTACCGCCGTCGGATTTGTTTTGAATTTTGAATCTTCTAGCGATTGACCGTTCGAATTGATTGATTTTGGTGCTTGGCATCACCGCGGTGGTTGAAGACAGTAGTCCCACCCTCGACGGGGAAAAGGGGCTGCACCATCAATATTTTGTGCCGGATTTAATCCTTGAATTCGAACACGTGATTTGTGGCCTGTTTTATCCTATTCCTTCACTAGGTTGTCCTATCATCCAGTTACACCTCATCATCCTGCATCAGTTCCCCATTCATCCTGCTTCAGAGTAGTCCTAAGCTGCATAAAAATATCGAGTGTCATCCTTCCCTTTCTTATCATACTAAAACATAGTCTAATACATCTAGGATTATAATTAAAGAATTTATGAGATTTAAAACAGTTTAAAAGGGACAACCTAATTCACCCCTCCCCCTCTCTTAGGTTATCCCTAGCAGCCTAAACCAACATGTATATGAGAAGAATACACCAGAAGGGTGTAGAGAAAGACGATGATGGTGGGCAACATAGGCATGTGTCCACCTAAGAAAGAGATGATAAAAATATTGATCAACAAATATTTAGAGAAAACTTACTTCCAAAACAAGAAACCACATTTTCATTCTTTTATTTCCAATTTTTTCCATGAAATTGTTACTAAAAATACATCTATATTTATGATTATCAATACCAAAGATTTAAGTATGCCGAATAGGATGAATGCCCAAAAATATAAGAAAGATGTACAAGTAGAACCAAGTGTTAGTGATGGTGGTCTCTAGACTTAGCTCCTCTTGGCTAAATAGGGATGGTGTTGGTGATTGATGATTGACGGTGATGATGTGATGCAAGGAGATGATATCCCAGGCAGAGAGAAAATTTTAAAACTGCCACTTGGATGTGCTCTATCATGTGAAAAGGAAATATTTACGTCCCTAAAAGTAGTCATCTATCTTGGTGTTATTAGTGGAATAAAAGTGTAATGGGACATGCCTCATTGTTGGTGTGGGATTCACATGGCTCAGGATGCGGGCATCACTCATCATCCTCAGCCCAGATTTGACTGGGTTAAACAGCGATTCATATCAATAGTTGTTCTATATGTCTTGGAGATTGTGGAAAAAGGATCTTGGCACCTTCATTCTTGTGCCCGTGAGATATGATAGACTCAAAATTAAAATCAGAAAATTTGATAATGGTTCGGCAACCGAGACCTTCACTTTCCAGTCCTTTATCACTGACAGATTCAAAGTTAGGATTGGAGCTATTGGTGATAGGCATTGCGTTGTGCGTGCGTTGAGCCATTCTTTGGAGTAGAAGTTGTAGGCTCATCCAAGGTGCTCTAGTGCTTCATCTTGGAAGAGGCATACCCAGCTTGACCAAGTGGGCTTTATTATGATTCTTCACAGAACCTAAAAGATAGCAATCCTAAAGACAAGGTGACTAGTCAATTATTTCAGTTGATGAAATTCATATATCATGTGTCTTGAGTAGTCTCTCTATTGCACTTGGACTTGTATACATCAGGGTGATCTGCGAGAAATTTTTCCATAAGAGTTGGGATGATGAGTAGAGTTCCAGTACAGGCATTATATCTTAGAAAAGGCCAGTGATGTGAGGGTCCTTGCGGAATCTGGGGTTCACTGTGATGAGGTATAAGATCTAAAATCATTAAAAGTAGTATTGACCTCCCAATGTACTATAATGTCAATGGCATAGGCATTGGAACTAAGTTTGTGGAGGATACAAAATGGGCCAGCACGTTGAGGATGTAGCTTTGCATATTGAAAAATGTTTCATTCTGGATAGAGGTGAACATGATGGGGTCACCTTATTGAATTTTACATTGTTGTAGAGTTTTAGCTTGGCTTCTATAAATGCATGAAGGGTATGAACGCTGGCTGCCATAGTTTCTACATCATATGATGGTTGATTTATCCGTTACAGAGTTTTGAGATTAATAGCTTTTGTGGTTGATAACCATGTACAATATGTAAAGTTTTTAATCCTGTCAACCAATTTGAAGTACTATAGTATGAAAATTATAGATGTGGTAAAATAGAATCCAACGAAAGAAGCATTTGTGCACAAGACAATGAAGAAGATTACTAAGACTCCAAATTAAGACCTCAATTTGAACATCAGTTTGAGGATGGAAGGCCATGGAATATAGTTTAGTTCCCATATGGTGTTAAATTTTTTTCCAAAATAACTCACAGATTTGGTGCCATGGTCAGAGATAATTCTATGGGGAACAACTGAAGACAAACACATGTTGTGAACAACAATATGGCTATTTGAGAAGTGTCTAAGGCTTTCCTACATGCAATATTTGTAACATTTTTAGAAGTTGGTTGATGATGCAATTAAATATGAAAGGTGAAGTATTGGCCAATGAAGTATTATAGTCCACAAAAATTATCCTTTTTTGAGACAATTGATATCATGATAGAGCTGAAGTTCTTGATAAAATGATGGTATAATGTTGCTGATACATGGAACTTCACACATTGTCTACCATAAAATGAATAGGCCAATTTAGAATGGCATGTACCTTTTTTTAGGATCTACATGGCTATGCCTTTGTCAGATATTATGAAACCAAAAAAAAAATCCTTCTTTTAGTGCACACTGCTTCTTGTTAATGAAGAAATGATGTTCCTATAGAACGCTACAAATATGTGTAAGATGTGTAAGGTGTTCTTCTATAGTTTGAATATAGACTAGTATGCCGTCAGAATAAATGAGGACATATGTGTCATACATCTCATTAAAAATGTGTGTCATTGTACACATGATGTTGTGTGGTGCATTAGAGAGTCCAAATGGCATGACTATAACTGCTCATACATACCATCATGGTTTTGGAAAGATGTATTCTTCTTGTATCCTTCGCTAACTCATACTTGGTGATAAGTTCTTGATAACACACAAATTAATCAGTTATTTATGTTACATTTACATATTTTATGCATTAAAATAATAACAAGTATTTTATCAAGCTTTACATGATTAAATCTATTTTTCAAGTGATATTCTGGTTTTTTGGATTTAATGGCATATTGAAGAATTTTTTTGACATCATATTCTTAAATAAATTATTTTTCTGATTCAAAATATATTTTTTTCATGAATTTTTTGACCTTATACCCATGGAGATATGAATTTTCTAGGTCAACAAATATTTATGTTTTTGATTTTTTGACTTAAGATTTATTTTATAATGATTTATTTATGTCTTTTTGCCTTAAAAATGTGCCCTGCCACATGTTGTCATTCGATTCGATCAAATGGTGACTAATCAAATGTGCAAAATGAATATTTGTGTTAATGAATGCAAAAAGGTGAAATTATGGCATAGTGAATTGTGATGCCATAATGCACCAACCATTAACTGATAGTTTTATATATTTTATTCTCAAGGGCAATGTGGACCAATAAAGAAAAGGAGACATTTGAATCACAATAAATGTGATTCATATATATGGATGAAGAAAAATAATAAAAATGGGATAGAGAAAAGTCAAAAGTTACAGACTCCGACACATTGTCATTGTCATCGATCTCTACCGCGTAGCACTCCACAGACTCCGACATCGTGGCTCTAGCTGTTGACTTTGGAGTGGTAACAAATGTAGATTCCATATCTATAGCAGAATTAATCACAACATATTTTCGGTCATGTTAACCACAAAATGATCGAGCAAAAATTCACAACGTATAAATCAACAAAGAAAGATCACTGGACAGCTAGAATAACTAGAGATTCATTTATAAGAATACACCAACTGTGAGATTCATTTAATCAAAAGTATGCGGAGCACAGACGAAAAGGTATCCACACACAGAAATATGAGAAGGACAGACGAAGCAATGGGCACACAGGGAAAAATTAGAAACAGTACCAGACATGTAGTATTCAAGCACCGCGTCTTAGAAGAAAGGACACGCCGCAGCCAAGCCCTGCGCCTGCACCGACCTATAGAGGCCAAAATTTTATTCAGCCGTAAAAATATTTTGTAATGACGTATAATTCGGCTATTTTGACGACACATACCTTGAATACTGGAATATACATATTCCTCTATTCAATTCGGCTATATACATATATATGAATCTATCTAACAGTCGATACCCATCCAGATCGACCGTTACATACATAAATAGATAGCTACGTAGATAACTACGTAGATAGATATATAGATAGATTTATAGATAGACATAAAGTAAGATACATATAGTGATCAACAGATATATAGCTACGTAGAGTGATAGGTATGAATCTATCCAAAAGATCTATAGCTACATAGAGTAATATGTATATGTATGCATCTATCCAACAGTCGATACCTATCCAGATCGACTGTTACATAGAGAGATAGATAGCTACATATATAGATATAGAGATAGATTTATAGATACATAGAATGATCAACAGATATATAGCTACGTAGAGTGATAGGTATGAATATATCCAACATATATATAGCTACATTGAGCAATATGTATATGTATGCATCTGTCCAACATGTAGATATAGGTAGGTAGGTATCGACTGTATAAGTAGGTATCGGCTGTTGGATAGATGCATATATAGTTAGGTAGGTACATATATAGCTACATAGAGTGATCGACAGATAAATCTGACAGAAAGATTGGGAGATATACCGATAGATATGTACATAACTGGATAGTTCGACTCTTACATAAGTAGATTGGTACACAGATAGATAGAAAGATCTGTGGATATGCACATAGAGAGGTAGGATAGCAGAAAGAAAAAACGCTAAATAATCTGACGGAAAGATTGAGAGATACGTACATACATAGATAGATAGATAGAAAGAAAATCAGATAGATAGATAGCTAGCTGGATAGTTCGACTCTTACATAGGTAGATTGGTACACAGATAGATAGAAAGATCTGTGGATATGCACAAAGAGAGGTAGGATAGCAGAAAGAAAAAATGCTAAATAATCTGACGGAAAGATTGAGAGATACGTACATACATAGATAGATAGATAGATAGAAAATCAGATAGATAGATAGCTAGATATATAGAAGGAAAGATTGACAAATAGATACATAGATAGGTCGAATTTTAGATAGAAAGATCCATAGAAAATCTGATAGAAATACCGATAAATACGGAGATACATAGATAGATACTTACCTTGCTGGCGCGCTTTCGCGTCTCTGTCACGAGCTCGATGGATGTTGAAGACGAGGACACCGATTTGCGCCGCCGATTCGTGCTCCCGCCGATTCGTTCCACCTCTCCAAACCAAGAACCGTGCTCACGCCGATGCATTTTCAAAGGGCTAGGGCAGGCGCGATGTTTTTTGGTTTAATTTCGTCCCTATGGGACGAAATTTTGTCCCAGGGCCTTTGGACGGATCAAAACTTCGTCCCAGGGTATGTAGGATGGGACGATTCCGGACGACATATCGTCCTGTCCATCGTCCCAGGGGAATCGCTGGACGTTCGTCGGGACGAAGATCATCCCGTCCCGTCCGGCGTCCTCGTCCGGGACGATCCGGATGTATACCTACGGGACCATACTGGGAGTATACTCTTTGCTTTTTCCTCTTACTACGACATACAAACTAATATAGTAGCCGAGGCTATGGCGATCCGTGATGGTCTACTCCTCTGTGAGGAGCGGAACCTTCACAATATCGTCGTGGAATCGGACTCACAGATTTTAGTTGATATGCTTTGTCTAGGCACATGCTCCTAGTGGCGACTACACCGAGTATGGCAAGACATCATGCGGTGCCGACCTCGCACACGATGCTTTCGTCATCAGTTGCGGGAGGGCAACCAGACAGCAAATGCACTCGCCAACCATGCGGTACATGTACGAACCCCCACCTCCATCTTTCTCTCTTCGCAGGCGCTCCCTCCGGCAGCTAGAGGCTCTTATCGCGTCGATCGTCTCGCCATGCCGATCCTCCGCACACGGCGCATCCTCGTAAGCCCGCGGGATTAGAGGATTGCGTGGAACGCTGGAGCGAGAGCGCCAGACAGCGCCCGCCTCGACTAGAGACCTAACAGCGCCCTTCATCAACCCCATTCTACGGAGGAGCGGACATCTCCTGAACAACATCGTCATCGCGGGGCGGCTCCAATGGGACGACGACGTGCACACTTCCCCTAGTGCCTGCAAGGTATCATTTATGTATCTTTTCTTTTTCTTAACATAGGCGTGGACGAGTGGGATCTGAGTGTAATTGGGATATTTATACTCGCTCCACGCCTATAAACATTGACAAACACTTCACTTTATAAATAAAATCCCCTTGGGTGGCGTCCAGGGCACGGATGGATCGGTCTACGGGCACAACCCTCGAGTTGGCCATACCCGGCACCATTTTTTACCAAAAAAAAAAATTAAGAATTCGGCTGACGAGCCTTCCGATTAAAAAAACTTATTTTTCAATTGAATTCTACACATCTGGGGTTTGTTTCGCCTCATCTAGAATGTTTTTTTTCTAAAGAGGAAGAAGAAGCATCAGTGACCACCAAACACCACCAAAATTAAGGGAAATGTGATGATTTTGCCAAAATTGGCAAGATCATGTTTAATTGGAGTCTTGGTCTTTCCTGGCCATTCAATAACCATTTACACAAGGAAAAAAAAGATCCAGGATGTAGACACATCATCAAGATGGCAGTTACAAGCAAGATATCTTCTGTTAGAGGAGAGAGAAGAGCATTGGGAGAGTCACGTACAAAATTATGGCCGTGCATTAGTGGTGAAGGCAAATTATGTATGTTAGTTGAAATGTCATTGTAATTTTAATTTTCCTAAATCAAATAAATTGGATAAAAATAGAAAACTCACTCAAATGTATAGTAGGAGTGAGGTCGTCTCCACAAGGACTGGCCTTTAGATGGGAATTTAATAGTTGAGTTATAGTTAAAGAAAATGAATAACAATGATAAAGATGGTGAATATAGAAGGTGATAAGTAAATAGAAGGTAGAAGAAATATTAAATGGATGAGAAAACTAAGATAATGTGTAATAGTAATGAACAGTGAATGACGTGAGGGAGAACTAAAGATGAGAGAGAGAATAAAGATAATTTATACCTTTTATAGATACTAGACATAATAAAGAAGCACATATTTGAAAAGAAGTAATGGTGTTATTATGGGTGATGTTAATGTAGGTGGTGGAAGAAGTATATAAGATTAGTGAAATAGATAAAATAATGAAATACTATTAATAGGAGATAGGAGGTTACTTAGTTAATTAATAGTAAGTTATATGTAAGCTAGGAGATGGAGATAACGATGATGGATATTAAGATTAGTTAGATAGTGAGTTTTTTTATTATAATAAAGTGTAAGAAGTTAATTGATGGGAGTATTTGATTTAGTAAAAGGTAAGAAGAAGTATGAAGAAGAGAGGAAGTATTACTTATGATAGGAGAAAGAGGGTATTATAATTGGAGTTATGGATTGGATCAGTGGACAATAATTATATATATATATATATAATATAATTTTATTTATTCTAATCGAGTTACCTAGCTATAGAGAAACATAATATAATTTTGTTTGTTTGATTTTAGAAGAACTTATGTATAGAGGAAAATAATAACATGAAAGAGAGATGGTATATATATATAGAATGATCAAGATTCTTAGAATTTAATAGCAATTGGGGTAAGAGAAGAGAAATTATCTAATTCAGAAGAGAATTGAGTGGTTAGTTAGATCATTGGAGAGAGAATTGAAAAAGGGGTAGAAGGATTCAGAATTTTAAGAAGATGAGTCTTAGTATGTACTTAAGATATTTATATTTATCATTATCCTAGAATTATAGTAATATTACTTACGTAAGTAAATATATATAAAAAAAATTTATATTTTTTTTGCTCAAAAAATTGGGTGTTTCTATCGACAACTTACAGATGTTCGACAGAATGTCTCAATGACGCCACAAGACAGAAACAAGATGAATTCTGAAATTTCACCTAATCAAACTGAAATGAAAAATTGCAATACATTTAATGATGAGTTCTAATTCAGATCGAGCTAAGAAAATTGCCAAATCCGTCGTAAATGAAAAAATGGGGGTGGGAATGTCAATCGCCACCTCCTAACTTCGGTGTTTTGTTCCCACCTTTCTCTCTGATGGATATTTTGTAGTCGTCAAGCCAATCACACCACCATGTTTATTTAAGTTCATTGAATAATATATTGCATTCATTATTATTCTAGTGTGATTTTTATAATTAAATCCATGAATACGTGCAATGAAATAGTAAATTATGACGAGATCATAATACAGTGAACATTAGTCTTTAAACATGCACGTGTACCCCCACAATTGATTAAAGAAAAGATGTATGTTGACGTGCCATGTGAAAACATGTGCCACCTAAGGCAACCATTTTTTCATATTCCCCCTTTCTGAAATGAATGACACATGCCAGTGTGACATTGGCAACAAAAGGATGAAAACAGAGGAACCTAGTAATGTGGTGTGCGGTGACACGCCGCCACATCACAAGCATTAAATTATGATATTTAGAGTCTTTTTTGTCTCTTTCTTCAAAGCAGGTACACATGGCACTCTCAAAGCATGTGATTGCAGAATAAAAGGTGATTTCACTGATCATTAAATGAATTACAATCGGACATCTCAACCGCCAATGAAAAAGGAGGAAGCATCAGCATTGATGATGATGAGAGAGAAACAACACACGACTAAGATTACTCCAACTTCAAAGCTTGATATTTGATGATCCACCAGGTTGATTGAGCTAAAAATTTGAGGACACTTCATCTTCCCTCCCTCCTTTTGTCCTTATACCTTTGATCTATAAATATATGCATGGACCAGTGTCATATTCATCCATAAACTTGTTTCCTAATCATGTGGGCTGATCGAAAGCTAGTAAGTTTTGAGATCTGTCAAGCTTGTTCTTTTTGCCTTGTGTGTGTGGGAAGAAGCGACAGAGAAGCGAGGGAGCTAACCTACATTCACAACGTGCCAAGATCATGGCAGAAAGTAAGGATCTATTTTACATATCTCTGCCTAGCAATGTTTCTTCTTGACATCATTGTTAGCTTTGATTGATTTCACCGTCACATCCCCCCATCGCACACTCTCTAATCATATCTTAACACTTTCACGTCATAATCTTGTCATAATCTTACTCATCATTCTTCTTATATAACTTGATTTTTACCTCTATCCCATGCATTTATCATTGCTTGATCATCACTCTCAGTCAATCTTCTCAAATCTTAATCATTACTATCTACTATACACTATCATCTTCTTAATTATAGTACTAATTATCACTGTATCGCCTTATCATTTTATTTTCTTGTCGCTCGATTCTATATCTTTTATGTATATCATCTCATCATGTTAATCACTATTTAAAAAAACATTTAAATAGTATTGATGCTGATTCCATCATCAATGATGTGATTTCAGGGTTTTAAAACTACACAAATATATGTATAGAGAATAAATATTCATTCAGGATCAGTCTGCCATGTTTGATGAAGTGTTGCATGACATGAAGATTAGTTATCTCTTCAATAGGTTTGATAAAAGCTTGTGTCACTGTATATGCTTCATCTTTGATATGTCATTTGTTTTTGTTCATTTTCTTTTTGTTTGGGCATGATGCTGATAGACCGAACCCTCCACACATATCATATCATCGATTTTGTGTGCCTGGTTGGGGATGTGGTCTAACAGGTGCTTCCAAAATACCATGTGCTGTGCTGGGAAATGTGGTTGGTGGGGGTATAAACAGACCCATATTGAGACATGGTTGATTTTAATTGCTGTCTAGTAAATTTCTCATTGGACTATCTCTTAGAGAAGATGAATTTTTGAGAACCTGTTGGCCATTGATGTAATATTGGTCATCAAACTTCTCTATTTGGGAATCCACAATAAATTCATCACTCAAGCGCTACTCTATATGCTTCCTCCAAAATTCAAATGTGACAAAGTCCAATCTTTCTTCTTATCAGATCTTGTCAGAACAGAAATGAGAATATGTTGAGGATGGATCCTCTTGAGGTCACAAGTCAGAATTAACTCATCAACTTTTATGATATATTTAGGTGAAATTCGAGTTTCTTGCAGAATCTATAGCCACTGGTCAATAAGACAAGAGTGACAGTTTTCAAAAACATTTATTCAAAAGCTATTCTTTGGCATTGTTTTATGTGTTCAAAGTTCTTTCTCTACATTGATCAAGTCATTCTTAGAGATTTTCTGAATAAATTCTTTCCCACTCATAATTTGAGGTTAAGAAGCCGCAACTTACAAGACTCAGTAATTTTTATTTAAGATCTCTTCGAAAAAAAAATCAATATCATCTTCTAAGTCATAATATTATTTAGGACCTCTTATACCTGTCGAAAATCGGTGCCTAAACTTTGTTAATTCAATAGTCATGGTCATCTTGTCCTTCACGAGCGCGTCTGCCTGGGGGTGGTGACCTGGTTTCACATCTCTCTAAAAGTATTAGATGATCACACATTCTTCATAATCTGACAATTCATCCACCACTTCTGGGATGTCTTCAATAAGTTCTAAGTGTTCACTAAAATAATGCAATCTCTCCGTCAAGGTTGGTCACGTGTCTCACTCCCAAGTGGGAATGGTTTTGTCTCCTGAGGGTGAGTGTTTAAGATTAGGTGCTTGATATTCTATTCATGATCAGGTAACAAGAAACATAAAGGTGAGAGCATTGATATGTGGCATGGAGGTATACATAAATAGATATGTCCAAGAAAACATCTCTGTAACCATAACCATAAGAAACAATGCGCTACAGATGTGGCCCTAGAACATGCCTTAGTGTATTTAAGAGTAAGAGAAATGAATGTGCTTGATAGATGGAGGTAGAAAATTGCTTTGAAATGGTATATCACAAGATAGAACCCCACTATTATGATATAGAGAAATGAGAAGGAGCAGAGAGAAAACCGTTGCTGACCGGTGGTGATAGAACATTGCATTGACGGCAAGATAAAGCCTGGATAGATAACTATTGAGAATATAGAGGAGCAGAGAAAAATAAGTCACCAGCGAGAAATGGAATGAGAAGGACTTATAAAAAGTTAGCTTCCAATATCCCACTAACCCTCTCTACTTAATATTTATCGGGGAAACGAGGTATCAAAAAGGGAAATAAACTAATATAAATAGACAACTTGTCATGGCTCTCAAGCGGTGGGTGGGGGCTAAGGTCACCCCCTACTTTCAGTCATGACAAGATGGTATGAGGTGGGAAATGGGCGGTCACATGCCCCAGATTACATCAAAGCCTCTCTTTTTTTCTATATCGATATCACCAAATATTCAAACCTGACTTTCTTCTATTGATTATATATAGATCATGAACACTTTCAAACTCGGGAGATAAGCTCATGAGTAATCATCTATCTAGATTGGTTATGGTTGATTCATCATCTTTAAACTACTGACGATTGATTCATCATTTTGTAATCATCTATCCAAATTGTAAATGTAGGAAGCTGCATATCAATCCATTGAATTGGTTATGACTGATTCATCATCTAATTTTTACTATCATTTTTTCATGGCATCCCAAATCTCCTGAACATAGTCACTATACGATTTAAGCCATTTTTTAATCATGGAATCTAATAGTTAGATGAAAACACATCCACTTAGAAATGGCAAAGGTTGAAAACATGGCTTCATGGCATAGTTGTTTGCATGAGAAAGGGTGGATCATCTGTCATATGATAGACCTGACCTTTAGGTTGGAGAGTAGTCTTGACATATTTTCTCTATTGACGGAGTTTATGCTCAGTAAATAGCTTTCTAGGGGCCACTTGGAGAAGATGGGTATACTCCAGGTTGATATTACTGGTATCTATGTTGGGTTCCCCTCCATATAATAAAGCAATGAGAACCAAGCCTCTATTGGGTTCCACTTGGGGCAGAATATGATGAACATAAAACATATTGTAAGCCGTAAGAAAAATTGTAACACGTGCCCTGGAGATGGGGAAACAAGTAGAGAAAAAGACACATACTATTTGGGGTGGTATTCATCACCCAGATTTATGTGTTCACAAAGTCAGACTGATAATAATTGCAATTACAAATTGCAAATTCTGTTTTGCATAGGCATAGGGTCCAGTGTTTCTGTTAAGGCAAACTCGGGGAACCACCAATTCCAAGTTCTGTAGTAGGACGTCATCGCTCAGATAGTGAGAACTATAATCATTGTTAGGGCAGAATGGAGAACCCGACAAAACCAAGTAGTATGATATCTTAGCTTGAATAATAAGCATCATCTTTGTTGTTCGTGCAGACCCGGAGGACCCAAGAAAGCTAATCTTTTCATGTCTTGTTTACTTGAGCATTTGTTGATATGATACCATGTTAAGAAACCTAGTTCTTATAGGAAATAAAAATAAACACAAAATTTAACAATGAAAAAATAAGTACAGTGGATATGTTTGCCTTAATATGTGTCATACATGAGAGTCACATGTTACCACAAAAGAGGGGTATATCTGATAACAAAACCAAATGGATTGGAAGCTTATTGGGAAGGAGAAGTGGAATTGTTTAGGGGTTCTTGTGGCAAATAATAAAGTAACATTTTTTTATAATCAAATTATTATACAAAAAATTAGCTGGACAAGGTGATAAGAAGCAACAAAGATATGTCTAGAAAAGAAAAAAAAAATCAAAACCTAAATGCCACAAGAAGCAAAATCAAAAAAGAAATATTCCTTGAGAAAAATTAAGGAAAAGTTCTAAAGAGTTCACAGACCTTGTCTACCTCAAGATAATCAATAGCAGATATAAACCACTTATTCCTAATGGCATTGAATGCAATCCCTTCTACCATTTCAATGTGTGGATGAATACGTGATTCCTATAATATTGTAGAGTATCAATGACTGTTTAGATGTCAGAAGTCTGTCATTCCTCCATTTTCTACTTAGATGTCTTCAAGTCATATTTCACATGTCTCAGGAGTGTATCATCAATAAGGTATATGTAGTATCATTAGGACATTACACAAGCATTTAACTTTTAAAAAAGAGAGCTAGAGATATTTTATCGCATCACAAACATATGGTCATCATAAGCTTTTGTAATGGATCTGGATCCATTTGAGATAAAAAATATCTGATAGATAGCCAAGGTATCCTTGAGATGATATTATGTGTGTCCTAAATTTTCAGACTAAAGTAAGAGTAGGTCAGTATTTCTTGTATCACAGTTCTAGGCACAAAGATGACCAACATCCCATTATTCAGATTGTAAAGCAGTACTCAAGTATTGTTTAAGTACAGAAGTGTCATGTAAGCATTAATGCTCCACGCACATGAAACATATTCCTGCCCCAAATAAAAATTATAATGACCCTTTCTATTATAGATAGTTCAACCACAAACCAGATACTTCACTAATTTCAATGCAAAATATCCCCACAAATGCATGCTCACTAGCCCAGACTCCGACCCGACAGATCTTGATACTCCCTTCCTACCAATCCCTAAATGACTATCGGATGTGGCTCCCCTTACAGATTACCTTGAGAATTGACACTATAACTGTGATCTTGACATCCTATTAATCTCATGTCTCTTTCCTTTAATGTTGATGCCTATCTGGTAGTGTTTACCCTTTGATATCCTTCATGATATCTGACATCAAACACATCGATATCTGATACCCAGAAAAAACAAAATTGTATGAAATGTCGATTTCTGATTTCAGTGCTGATATCAACAATATAGTAGGTGAATAAAATCTCAACAGGGATTGCCATCATGTGGACTCCAGCTGCTCCCAATGCCAAATAACGGATTTTATCATATTTTGATGACCATATCTCAGAAAGTAGCATTGGATTGAGGACATATTGACAGTATAAGAATGAGAATAGTATGTACTTTTCCATCTAAAAGACAACAAATAGTAATGATGGATACATGTACTCTTCGTTGCCCACATGCATAGTCTAGCCTCCGTCCTTGATGGTCTAATCAGATTTTTGTTTTTTCTCCATGTTTAGTGCATTGTTTGAATGAGCAAAAAGAATGCATGAGAGCTGTAAAAAATACCAGAAATCAAGAATCATCAAAAGAATTCAGAAGATTCTGGATAAATTTGAACTCAAAATTAATAAAAGTCCAACAAATTTATGTTATTACGTAAAAAGAAGCATTCATCAGTTTTTGATATTCTAAAAATTCTTGTCTGATTTTAAGATACATAAATCTACTTTGTCTTATCACAATATTAATACTTTTTTATCATGTTAGGTATCAAAAAGATCTATAGCCAAAACAAGCATCTCATTTGGGCGTCCAAGCATCAATATGTAGTTGGACGAAGATGAAGGATAATGTTTGGGACAATTGAAATCCAACATCATCATTTGATATCTAGATATCTGTGTGGGTATCATTTTTCTCTCTGAAAACAGTATCCATGATGAGATCGGCTTTGATCATCAGTGTCCAGGACATGTGAACACTACCATCTTGTGACTTTATGATAATGTTCGAGGATTGGGGTTAGAATTTTGGGGACATGGTCCTCACGTGCTAGAGAAGGATTCATTTCATGCTTCTCCTGCGGTCATGCCTTTGGCTATGCATTTGACATCTCTTTCATCTCAAAATATGCAAATAGCATAACCTCATCGAGGACCTACCACTGATATACCTTTTAAAGATGATTGATGGTTTTGGTATTGATAAATTGCTTTACTAGATTTAAATTTTTATTTCTTATGAAAAATAAAATTGAAATCTTCTGATATTAAAATATATATTTGTAAAATTAATAAAAAAATTCAGACTCTAAGAAAAATATCCAAAGACTATTGTAATAAAAAGTTATCGGATCTACTAAGACTTCTTTTTCAAAAAAATGTTATATTTATTAAGAAAAAAACATCAATGCATGAGCATGAGACTTTGTGTTTACATTCCCAAGAAAAATGTGATTTAGTGAAAATACGGACATATATAAGATAAAATAGGGTATTACTCTCAAGTAGTAATGTTCCTACAATAATGTGAGCCAAAGCTGTCTTTACAGAAGCCAACCTGATGATAATTACCCCATTAATATTTTAGTTTATTTGTTTCCACGTTTGACTTCAAAAAATAATTTACCTAATGTTTTTGTATGCATGTGCTTTAATAAGCCAATTTTGGATTAACAAGACTTGATTTTCATTAATTTAAATATATTTTCCCGTTGGTCTACCAATAAAAAGAAAGATATAGGTTTTTCTAATGTGCTTAAGAAAATAGTTTGAAGAATATTACTTTTTATCATCAGATATATTGTGAAATATTATTTTATTATTTATCAGAATAATTAAAACAGTAAACATCATGAAAATAATTCCTACGGTGAACTAAGGAAAAGAAGTTTCCAAAATTCAAGGGGGAAGCTTTCATGATCAAGAGATAGTTTTTCAAGTTTAGGAAAATTAATTAAATGGACATGTTCATTTGGAAAGTTTACAAGTGCATTCAGATGAACATAGAAAAAATGATAGATATGGCAAAAATGAAACTGAATTATCTGATCTTCATTTAGCATTTTGGAAAAAGGACAAGGGAAAATATAAAGGAAGATCAATAATTGAATACTGTTTAATGTATAGTTGTACTTTCATTAAACCATAACAGTTTCTTTACACTTATTCATAGAGAAACAAATTCTAAAAGTGACGAATTCAGTTAAGGATATATGATAGATACCATACATGAACAAGGAACTAGACTCCTCCTTTAAAAATTAAACATCTGACATGGCTACATTACCTGAAGGGAGTGAGTGTAAAGAGGTATTTGACAAGCAAGAAATTGAGTGTGTGATTAACATGAATTAATCGTGTTGTTGGCATTTATATTTATAAAATAATATTTATAGAAGTACATTTTTTCAAAATATAGAAATCTATAGGAAGATACAGGAGTAGATTCACGGCAAGGCCATTGTAAAAAAAGATCAGAATTTATATATTTATTAAATATGTTAAAGAAAATAGGGAAATAGAGAAATTCCTACTTTTTATTTTCACTTCTTTAAATTTAGAGCTCCAATTGATGACTAAGACTTAGCTGCAAACAATATTAAATAACTGGACAGAACATCATCAGATTGAATTTCGAACTGTATATGTTCAACATTGAAGGTGATGATGAATAATTCTGGTGAAAATTTTAGGGCAAGATAGGATAGATATTGAATTGAATTTTGGAAACAAATTATAAATATGGAAAGACTGATGGCGCACACCATCCTGACCTGTCGAAGGCGTCATCCGTGTCGCCGCCATCGTCATCGACTACCGGGTGAATTATGCTCGTTTTATTGTGTTTTGATTTCTCATCTTCTTCGTTAGTTGTGTTTCGTCTTTTCAGACTCGTCGCATTGCGACACGTCCGTCGTTTTGTCCATATTTTTGTGTTTTTTCGGATGTTGGGAGGGGTCCTTAGTCAATTGGACTCCCTCCCTTTCCCCCTTCCTTTTTATGTTTTATTTTCCCTTATTTTTGTAATTGGGGGCCCATTATATAAGGGGCCCCTTGTTGGACTATCCTTCCTCCTCCGCGCCCCCTTGTCGACCTCCTAGGCTCATTAACCTCCCCTTATAAAGGAAGAGGGGGGCCCTAGGAGAAAGGTAGACCAGGTTTTATTTTGTTTTTGAGTTGAAGCTCCCGACAGATCTGGTGTCACCGTGAGGAAAGAACACGATGGAGAAGAGCGGATGGGAAGAAGAGGAAGAAGAAGTAGTAGAGGGAGGAGGAAAGAGGGGAGCGGAAGGAAAAATTGGGGAATAATCCTGAAATAGAGGGATAGGAAATAGTGTTCACCCGTCCCAATACCGGTATCAGATTACGGTATCGGGATGGACGCTGTACCGGACACCAAAAATCAAATTTCGGTATCCATTTTTTCCGATATCCTGATATCGGACAACGATATCGAATATTGGTCTCTACAGTGCCGATATCCGATATTGATATCTGTCTTGATGTCGTCATCCGCCTCCATCTCAGGGGGGAGGATGACGATATCGGATATCGGTGTTGGATATCGGATTCTGATATCCAACTTAGAAGGGTTGAATAAAACTTTAATTAAATCATTATAAAACAATTTTTAGGTGAGTCAACGTGCAGTTCGATGGGAGCTTGGATATCGTATGGCCTTGGATGTATTTAAATCATTGAAAATGAAGAATACTATTGTTTTTTTCCTGTCGATTCCGGATATCGATATCTGGATACCGGTTCCGATATCCGGTATCTGACATCCGGTATCCGATATCCGGACCGTCCTTACCCCTCCAATATCCGTCCACATCTAAAAGATGGATACCGACCCATATCCGATATCCGATATCAGACACCGTCCCGGTTTTCTTGCCGATATCGAATATCAGTTGTCCGATATCGGATATCGAATGGATATCGGTTATGCCAACACTAATATTAGGAGCCAAATCTCCCTCTCGCGTCCACTTCCTCCCCCCCGCACTCTCGAACGCCAACTCAGGTGGATTGCGTCCTTTCTCCTCTGTTGCCATGAACGGTTATCCTCCAGGCCGGCAAGGGAATCGAAAAGGATCAGAGAGAAGAGAAAGGGGGAGAAGAAGAGAGAAGAGGAGAGCCAGGTTAGCTCCACCCTCCCCTCCCCCTATCATCTCTTTGCACCCCCTTATCTTAGTGACCACGAGCAAGGCGCTGCCGTCGCTGAGAATTCCGTCGCAGAATTGAAGAAAAAGAACGGGAAAAAGAGGAAGGGGAAAGAGGGAAAGATGGGGAGGTGATTGGATGCTCAAATTCACTCCCCCCTCTACAATTTCTCCCTTTCTCTCCCGTGCCAGAGACTGGTGATGCCCCCCACGGCCTCTCCAACCGCCGGCGATCTCTCCTATTCACCTTGGGCCGGTCCAGGCCACGGTCCATCATTGCCCTTGCCTGAACTGTCCTACCTTGGCCCAACCGAGCCGCTCCATCCCAGCCCGAGCTAGAGCCATGCCCGGCTACTCCACCCGCGTTTTCCCCTCTCACCGGCCGCACACGTCGGCCACAATACCAGAGGCACCTCGTCGCCGGGCCGTGCTCGTGCCCGTGCTCATGCCGCCTTGCCGCTGCGTGACTAGGGGTTGTGCCCAGTCGCACCGTCGGTGCTTGAGACATGTCGCCCGAGTCCAACCGTCATCTACGCTGCTCGCGCCGTGCCGTCGGTAGCTGCACCCGTGCCACGCCGTCCGTGCGCGCGCCTGTGCCTTACCATGCCATCGCCTCGCCCCCGCGCCCGCAGTCTATGTGGCCCACGCCTTGGCCACGTCTCTCCATCCCCAAGTGCCGCCAACTGCTCCTGTGCAACATCGTCAGTCGAGCACACCGATCCGCTCCGGCTCCTCTCCACTCGCCACCGGCGTTGGTTGCTGCAACGACGAAGAACCTGCACAACGAGCCGCACGCCGACGAGGTACATTGTCCCTCCCATCGCTCATTATATTACCTTTTGGAGTATACTTTTGATCGATTCCACCGCGCTCGGGCAAGATAGGTGAGAGAGGAAAATTGAGAGTTGAGTACGATTATTGAGCGTCTTTTCATGCAGGCCCGTCCGGACGCATTGAGGGGGCGAGCCCGTTCATTACATGCGGGTCCCAACGGGTTGACTCCGTTCGACGCCGTAGTCGCCTTCGTCCCCTCCAACGAGGCTTGAGAGGCCACCGTTGTCGTCACTCGGTGACCCCTTCGGAGCTCAGAGTTTGGCATGTCTATCAAGTTGGGGCCTGCGATTACGATACGTAGGACGCATTCATTGCATCGTAGTTACATCATCCGTTAGGGTTTTGTTTATCCATCGGATGACGACACTGTTGACATCTGACATCACTATCTAGGTACTCGAGCCTCGACTCGGTACCGACCCGGCGATGTCCTTGATGACTTCCGGCATCAAATTGGTATCCGAGCATTGTCTCGATACCCGTCCGGACGACGACACCACTGTCATCTGGCATTAGAAACAATATATGGAAATCATTCTAGAGAGAGAAAGTAGAGAAAATTGAGGAAATTTTAATTTTCATGTAATTTGAAACACATCCATGAATAAAATGGTAACTGAGATGAGAATCATAAGAGGCTATTTTATGCTTTTCAATCTCTATTTTGAATGCAAAGAAGTTCTCTCAATCCTCAGAAGTCCTCCAAGGGCATGTATTTGTTGCCCGTGCATTGGTGTTTTGGAAACATTCAAGAGAATCAAGAGATCAAGAAGAAACTTACAAATTGAATAGAAAATGCAAGAAAATTTTTGACTGAAGCAGCCGGTGTGTCCTTCTAGGCCAATTAGGGTTGGGGCTAGTTTCCTTTCCTCGGTCCTCTCTCTCTCTCTCTTCTCTCTCTCTTTCTCTCTATCTATCTATATGGTTAGTTTATTAAAAAATGGATATATATATCCATTTTTTAATAAACTAACCATATAGATAGAGGAGAGCCAAAACACAGGACTATCATCAAATTTGGGCCTAATCAGAGGGTTAAATTTCCAGATATCAAAATTTTAAATTGGAACAACATGAGCCATTGGATCTCATTTATCTTGCCTGCACACATGCACCGGCTGTATTGAAGTATGCGGTCTGATTTTTCAGCAACCGTTTGTCATATTCTCTACACGTCTACAACCTAACACCACGCATCAATCAAAAAATTGATGAAGAAGGCAAGGATAAATCAATTCAATCCTTTAATCATGAATGGCATCATGAATCATGATAAGTTATGTATTTCAATATAATCATTTCTTTCCTCTTAGCCACACGCATTTGGCCACATGTATGGGTGTTTATCAGGGATCGGACAAAAATATTTACGAAATTAAAGTCATAAAAACATGCAATAATACCAAAAAATACAAAAAAATCATAAAAATCACCCAAAATTTTATTTGAATCAATTTTTAAGAATATATCATAAAAAGTCATTTTGATGCAGAAATTTATGTAATATGCATGATTTCTATGGTAATGTGCATGTTGGCAGTATTCATGATTAAAACAAACTCTAATGGACAAGTCAAGAGATTTTTTAGCTAGGTTAGTGGTTAAATGATACACTCAACTTGGCAATAGATAATTTAATTTGCTCTTGAATAATAGATAAATAATGTTAAGAGTAATAAAAGTTTGAAAGGAACTATAGGGAAGACTACATAAAAAATATGTAAGTAACTCGTTCCTACATTAAGATTTTGAAGAGTTAATTTATATGTATATATCTCTTGGGTATGAACAAATAAATATGCAGAAATCATGCAAATTAAAGACGACAATCTATGGGTTTGAAGAAATCTCCAAGAGTGTGGTTCGGATATAAAAAATTAATGAAGCTCATATGCCATTTTTAAACATAACTATGATATCACAGTAGTTTTAGTTTCTGTAGATGACGACATGCTTTAACTGGTAATGAATCATTAAATAAAAATGTTGGGTTAAACTATCTGTAGAGTCGATTTGAAACATTTATAAATATTAAAATAGTATTTTGGTTTGGAGACTTTGTTTGCTAGATTCGGTACTCAATTATCTCGACGGAATCATCCGCTTGATCATGGAATATCACGATCCAGAAAACAATCTTAAGACCCAGTGCAGAAACAAAGTTGAGAGCACTTGGATATGGAGCTGCTGAAGCAGAGTGGATTAAAGGTTATTAAATAAATTATTTGATTGGCATCTATCAGGTAGATGCCCGAACCAACAATAAGCATGGTTCAGGATCCTATCCGACAGTCATCTAGGAGATATTGGAAGACGGAACTATAAGAATGCCATTCATCAAGTCAACATCGTTGTGCAATCATCTTCACAAAAAAACTGGCTTGGGTCCAATTTTTAAGGACTCAGCAACCTTTGGATGAATAATTTTCATACTTCGCATGAGGGGAAGTGTCAAGAAGAAACTTAAGGAATTTGGATACAAAATAACTATGTATTGCTAATCTTAGTTTTATGCACTAAGCATTGTATACATATTTTTTAGTATTCCTTTGGAGACCCCATTAAAATGCATTCGCCCTTTTATTCCTCTTGGAGAACTGGAAATTCTTCCATGATGTTCTCTCTAATTCTTCTAATATGAATCTTCTTCATTCACTGAGGAATTGATCACCTGCAGTCTGCTGATACCTGTATATAGTACTAAAGACAAGAATTTCATCTTGACTTTGAGGAGTCTTTATCAAGATTCTTTGACAGTTTCCACAAGGTTTGAAGTGCATCTTGATTAATTATGTATATTTAATTCTGTCTCGTTTTTTTCTGTAATTCTTCATAGAACTGGATTAATTATGTGTTTAATTCTTTCCTGATTTACTTCGTAATTCTTCTAAGATAAGTCTTCTTCATCCACAGAGGAATTGATTACCTTCAGTCCGCTGATGCCTGTACGTATTATCGAAGACAAGAATTTGATCTTCACTCGAGGAATTTTTATCAAGAAGGATTTATACAGCATTCGTTAGCAGTTAAATTGGTTATATTCCACGAATGATACGGGTTGATTCTTCTCCTTAGAATAATAATTCTATAAGGTTGCCACTTAGAAGAATATTATAAGTGAGGACTGGAATTGAAACTCTTCTACAGGGAAGGAGCATCCTCATCCTTGCTTTCTTCCTCACTGACTGATTTGATACTGGCAAAGATGAACCCTTCTAAAGTTGACCAGGTTTCGATGCATTGTCCTCCCCCTCTAATCCTGTTATTTTGTATAAACTGGCAAAACATTCTACAAGAATCAAGGGATACGAAAAAGGAACCGATAATGATGATAAAACTATAGAAAACTAACAGAAGAAACCATTTTGGGTACCTTTCTCTAGCTTCTTAATGAGTTCTCCACGAATATTGATCTCTTTTTGTACTCACATCCCAAAGATTGTACTGAAATTTATTTTGTAATGTTTTCTCTGTGGCATTGGGTTTTCGAATTACACATCAGAGTAAGGTGAACCGTTTCTTTTGTTTATGGATGAGTATCATTTTTAAGGTGTGTCGCATATTAGTTGAACCAATATCTATATGAAACATCACTTGAACCGAACAAGTTTTTTTCAACTTTCACTTTCCTAGTTATGTCTGGGAATGACGATCAATTTAAAAGCTTGTATTTTATCAATAATGCTCCATTAATGTTTGATAATCAAAAATGAATCTCCGTAGAAAAATGCGAAGTATTATTCTTAGAGGAGTCATAATACTTTTGCAAGTACGACATTCTTTCACATGTTTTTGCATGCTCATAACTATAAAAACTCAAAATGGTCAAACTCGCATGTTAAATCATAATGCGTTCATTGAAAATGGTCGCCCTTTATAATTCTAAAATTGAAAAGTTCAGAAATTACAAGTCACCATCTGCATGCCCGTAATCTATATAGATGAATGCATGGATAGTATATGGAATGGTTGACGGATGGATGTATAGATTACGAATGGCAAGAACATTCATGACATATTAATGTAGTGATGCATGTATGATGAATAGCCATTATTCTATAAGTGTGCTTACCTTGCGCCAGCAACATCAAAATAATACCCTCATAACATCGCTCAATTAATATTATCCATGCATTCAGGACGAAGAAAGCTTCAAGAAAACGATCATATGGAAAGACTCTGCAGCTTGCGCAAGCGTTTAACTGCAGGAGAGATACTCTTGGAATTCTTTCTGGCCTTCTTCACAGAGCTGGCTTTCGTCTTCATCTTTCTAACTTTGGGGGGAGTTGCCTCTTTAATGGCGCCAGAAGCAGCCCGTTTCTTGAGAGCGCTGCCGCGAGGCGTGGCCGAAGGCGGCAATCTCAAGCTTTGAGGAGGAAGAGGGTTGTGGGGCTTCCAGACGAGATTGTTCTTAAGTGAGAATCTCACCTTCTTCACACTCCGATCGCCATTGCTGACACTGGAAGCTCCTAAAGTTGACGATTTGGGCTTGGAAGACTGAGCATCAACGCTCTTTGATTTCTTCTTCCTCTTCACCGCAACGGCCGGGGTGGAAATTGGATCAACACCAGCCCCCATTCCTGATTCTGCAGCAACCTTTTCAAATTGCTTCTGTAGATTGGCCATGAATGTGTCATTAAACGAGATAGCATCACTGGAGGAAGGAAGTGGCGGTGGAACTTCTCCAGAGGAGGGATCAGCGGCGACATTGTTCTTCAATTTGGACTTCTTCCCATCTCTGGATGATTCCTTCTTCTGCTTCTTCCTCTTCTTCGTCGAGGTCGTGTTTGGAAATTTCTCTGTAATTCCTGATTTCTGATCGACCAGTTCTTCTTCTTTAGCAGCATTCTCGGTTGAGAACGAAACTTTGATGCCCGAGGTTTCTAAATCTTTCTCCAATTTGAAGAACCCATCTCGCAAACTGAATAATAATCTCCTGTTCCCTTGTAGAGTATGCTGAGAAGACGCAGATTCGAAGAACAGGGGAGAAAGCTGCAAGCCGAGGGCGATTTTCCCGACCTTGCGAACCTCGTCAGCTACTTGATCGCCATCCAGCTCGCCTCTTTTCACATGTTCCAAGTATTTAATCCCATTTTCCGACAGACGGGCGAAGATACTACGCTTGATTTTGCCCGTGAGAACCTTATCAGGGGAACTCTCCAGCACAGAGATGAAGGGTCTGAGGAATTTCGCAAAAACTTGAGGAAGAATGGGAAGAAACGCCATGATCTCGTCCAAGAAGATTTCAGCGATATGATAATTCACACCCTGAGCCTGGCATTTGTCGGAACTGAGAAGAGATTTCTCCGACAAGATACCCATCAACCGAGCCAAGAGTTCATCATCCCAATCGTTCCGGCTGAGTAGAAGAAAAACGTGATGAACAAACCTCCGGATCAGGAGATAGAATTTATCCATACGGAGGTGGTCGATGCCGCTCCATTCCCGACGGATGGTGACGAGGAAGGCATCAAAGTAGTGCACCGAGGTAGAAACTTCGAGGTTGAGCAGTAGGGAGGCGAGGCGATTGACGAGCTCGGATTGAACGGGGAGCTTGTCGGAGTGCCACATACAGTAGAAGAGACCCTTCCAGATCTTGAGGAGGTCTTCTTCGGGGGTCGAAGCGGAGAGGAAGCTCGTCAGAAGGCGCACGGCGCGGTCGCGGGAAGCCCTGTTGCAGGACGCCAGCTGCTTCGCCACTGCCGAGCTCGTCGCAGCCGCGTCCATGGCGTATTTGCAGGGAGATTTCTTCACTTCTCCAAGACGAGGAGCGGAGAAGAAACCCTAGACGATGAACACTTTCAGTCAATGGTTTCAAGTTTGGGCCCATTAACGACTTCTTATAAAGTTTTCCCGCCGTGGGCTTTGAAATTCTTGTTGATTATTATTAAATTGTGGGCTGGGCTGAGAATTTAGAAAGCCCATCAGTTCATCTTGTGTTCGGGAGAAACCCTAGTTCTTGGGATCGGCAGATTCGTCGCGGGGAAGCTCTGGCGGTGGAATCGTGCCCCTGGGAAGCTTATTTTCCGTATTTTGATTCTATAGACGCGGGAAAGATCCTACGGAAGCGCGTTTCCGACTAATCTTATTCCTGATATAGTCGTCGGAATCCAGTAGGTAGGTGGCGGATCATATGTTTCATGTTTCCCTGCCTTTTTTTTTTAGTTTCTATGAATCATAGTGAGTGATAAATGGATAAATGATGATGAATTGGTTGGATGAGGCATTTATTGCGAGATAATAGATCGTCGGTGTTGGATTTGACAACTTCTTGCCTTCTGCGGAAGCAAAATTTTGGATTTGTGCCACGAATTCGGAAGCTTATGCTGGAGATTCTGCGGTCCAGATTCATGCCAATTGTTTATTTGTGAACGTTTTTCGATTGATTTGTGGAATGTGAGCTTGTGAGGAAGTGAAATTCCCGCTTAATGCGGCAAGATAAAGATCGGGAAATTAATATATCTAGTGTAGAGGTCGAGGATCCAAAATTGGGCTTAGTGATCACCGATCCACTGGAGAAAAATTAGTTTTTTTCTCTGGATTTTTGGTTACTTTCTTTTGAAGAATCCACAGAATGCATTCTATTGATTCATGATGATCTGGGATCACGGTGAACTCGAATTTCCCCCCATTATCCAGGAATCATGGTATTTCGTCGTTTGATTTATGGAATGCCTGGTAATTAGGATAGGTCGCTTAATGCGGTAGAACAAAGACTGATAAACCAACATCTTTAGTTTGGGGTCAAGGATCCGAAATTGGGCTCGCAGAGCACTTTATTGTTGTAGATTTTGGTTACTTTCTATTGATGAATCAACAGAAAACCATTCTG